>NC_143579.1:217114918-217419021 GCF_048544385.1 Mastigoproctus giganteus | reverse complement strand
TCAACATATTTAAAAATAAAGTTTTGTAAACATTATCATAGATAAGAAAAGGTATACATACATAAATATCAGGTCATCCAATAGTGGAGTTTTTTAGAATTACCAAACTTGTCTTATTTATACACATATGTGTGAACATTACGTACACGCAAGAAGGTGGATGTATGAGTTTGGCGATTAATTGTGTTTAACTGGTGTACTCTGGAAAAGTAGAATAACGTTTGGTTATCGTTCTCTATGTAAACTTAAAAAAATTTAAAATTTACAGTAATTTAATCTAGCTCCACATAATTTATTTAAAATAGTCAAATGAGCTTTAATTAGGGTTAGACAGATGTCCCTAGTTTCCAGGAACAGTCTCCGCAGTTTATTTGACAACAGTAAATTTTTTTGTCACTGGAATGTCTCTGATTTTTATGATATGCCCCTGGAAAGGCGACCCACAAGAACTGCAAATCATCACATACTTGAAGCTATTCTCTTTCCAGGTCAATATTCCGGACGTTACATAACGAATTCGCTCAAAAAGGTGAACGGGGACGTAATCCCTTATCATTAATATAGCTGCATTAGTGTGACCATCAGCGTCTTACCTAAACGACAGATGTATCCTCTGTCATAGGCGCCAATTGGAGTTAAAGAAAAGACTCAGAGGAATAACTGAATTTATGATTGGTTTTAAAAATAGTAGTAGTGGTAATAGAGGCATGTGATGCAAGATGTAGCATCTGTAGACTTATGTAGCCCCAGCCAAAAAAAAACAAAAAAAAAAAAAAAAAAAACAACAATTTCACACAACCATTTCCTGTAAACGTTTGTCCAGTTGCTCTTTGAATTAATTTAAGCTATCAACTTCTACAATGACACGTGTGAGTTTGTTCCAGCAATTTACCACCCGCTGGCTAAAGGCAAATTTCCGCATATCTATTCTACAACTGTCTTTCCTCAATTTATTCCCCCTCAGGTTCGTAATCTGAGCAAGCGGAAGAATCCCATCAGAATTCAGCGTGCTCAACCCATTCAAGGCCTTATACACCTCAATCAGATCACCTCGCAGGTGCCTAGTCTTCAGCCGCTGCGATTTGCAGAACTTAAGCCTTTTTTTGGTAACAGTACACCTTCGTTCCCCTCACCAATCTTGTTGTCCTTCTCTGTACACACTCAAACAATTTATATCCTTCCTAAATGAGGCCTCCAGACCGTTACGCAGTACTCAAGGCATGGCCTGACCATTTGCCTTATACAAAGGGATAATCACCTCCTTTTCCCTGCTAGCGAAATTCCTGTATATCATTGACAATATCCCATGACCTGCTCTGGCAGCCTGTCTGCATTGCTCAGAAAACTTCATATCTGACTGCACAAACACTCCAAGGTCTTTTTCATCTTCTACCACCCTAAGTGTAGTACCACCCAGTTGGTACGTTTCTCTGGGGTTACTTCTATTCATATGCAGTGCTTTGCATTTGTCAATGTTAAACTTCAGTTTCCACTTCTCAGCCCATCTGCCCAAATTTTCTAGATCCTGTTGCAGTAGCACGCTGCCATTACTGTCATTGGCAACCCTGCCAACTTTTATATCATCTGCAAACTTCGACACTAAGCCTGATATTCCTTAATCAATATCATTGATAAATACACAAAACAACTGTGTGCCCAACAACGGACCCTGTGGGACTCCACTAATAACGTTAGTCTACGAAGAGCAGTCCATTGATTACCACTCTCTGTCTTCTCCCACTTAACCGTCCTTTTATCCATTGTAGCAATTTTGAATGCGGTACCATACCTCCAACATTAGCATTAGTTGAGGCATATGATGCAAGAAAGCAAGCTAATATCATCAGCTAATACAACATCAGCCAAAAAAAAAAAAAAAAAACCAGCCTTCTCATTTCACCCATCCGGTCACTCCAAATGTTTGTATAGTTCAGTCTTAAATTTATTTAAGCTATCAAGTTCCACAACAACAGATGGAAGTCTATTCCAGCAATCAACTACCCGCTGGCTAAAGGTAAACTTTCGCACACCTATTTTACAACTGTCTTTCCTCAATTTGAATTTACCCCTCAGGTTCTTAATCTGAGCAAGCGGAAATATCCCGTCAGCATTGAGCCTGCTCAAACCATTCAATCAGATCAGATCACCTCGATCAGATCACCTCGCAGGTGCCTAGTCTCCAGATGCTGCAACTTGCAGAACTTAAGCCTTTCTTCGTAAGCGCACCCCTTTGTTCCTCTCACCAAGTAGCCAGGTGGGAAGGAGCAGCAGTGCGTAGCACACGCTTCTTGATTAGACCGGGGTGTGAGCCCGTCACCACCAAATACGGAGGATGCTGATAGGTCCGGGAATGACGTATTCACGGAGCAATATGGCCTTATTTGCTAACGCTCCTAAAAACCAAATAACAAACAATCCTCTCACCAATATTGTTGCCCTTCTTTGTACTCGTTCTAGCATCGTTCTACATCCTTCCTAAAATGAGGCTTCCAGACCTGTATACAGTACTTAAGGTGTGGCCTGACCATTGCCTTATACAAAGGGATAATCACCTCCTTATCTCTGCTAGAAAAATTGCTATATATCATTGACAAAACTCCATGGTCTGCTGTGGCAGCCCGTCTGCACTGCTCAGAGAACTTCTTATCTGACTGCACAAGGTCTCTTTCATTCTCCGTCTCCCTGAGTGTAGTACCACACAGTTGGTATGTTTCTCTTGGGTTACTGCTACCCATATGCAGTACTTTGCGCATTCAACGTTAAACTTCAGTTGCCACTTCTCAGCGATCTGCCTAACTTTTCTAGATCCTGTTGCAATAGCATACTGTCATTAACAACCCTGCCAACCTTTGTATCATTTGCAAACTTGGATATTAAGCCTGATCTATCTTCATCGATATCATTGATAAATACACAGAACAACAATGGGCCCAGAACCGAATCCTGGGGGACTTCGGTAATAACATTAGTCCACGTAGAGCAGTGTCCATTTACTACCACTACCACTCTCTGCCCTCCCACTCAACCATCCCTTTATCCATTGCAGTAACTTGACCATTAATGCCATTCTGCTGCAATTTGTACAGCAGTATTCCATGTGCAACAGTATCAAAAGCTTTGCTGAAATCGAAGCATATGATATCAAAATTATTTTTTGCATCCAGTTCCTTTGTGACCGCATCGTAGTATCCGATCAAATTGGTCAGACAAGACTTCCCTTTCACAAACCCATGCTATGTCTGAGCTATTACTCCTGTCTTGTCTATGTGATCCTGTATTACCTCTTTAACTAGTGACTCCATTATTTTACCAGGAACAGAAGTTAGACTAACAGGCCTATAATTATTTGTATCACCCTCTGAACCTCCTTTGTGATTTGGGGATACAGTTGATATAAAGTTTCTTACCTTAATCCCACCGTCTGCAAACCCAACGGCAATTATGTCTTCAATCACAGAGAACTTGACCGCTCTTTCAACTTACTTGAAGATATTTGGATTAAACCTTAACTCTTCAAAATCTGCAATAATGATGTACTCATTGAAACAGCAACCAACAGTAATTCAACCATCGGTTTTTGGTACTCTCATCTCAGTGGTTACCTGCCATAAAGGCCTCGGTGTCTATTTTGATCCGAAGCTAAAATTTAATGTTCACACAGAATACCTCCGGAAGCGATTTAACACCCTACGCTGGAGAGCGAAGCAACACTTACTTCATCCCAACGATGCCGCAACCACTACCAGATATCTTCAAACCACTGTTTATCCGGTTATTTTATACGCTGCTGAAATTTGGGCATCTGCGTCGCCCTCTCTTCAAAAACCGGTGTTCTCGTGTGAATACTGGACCCTGAAATGGGCCACAAATAAGCATCGCCGACCCCCCCCCCTCACTTGAGAACAACTGACATGGCTGTGCAGCTGAATGTACTCAGGCTCTTCCTAAGTTAATTGACAGCAGTTTAATGACTACAGTAAAAATGTACACAGGAGTGATAAACGCCCACTGACAGAAATCCCTGATGGGATTTCTGTCAGTGGCACAAACCTCTGCGACTCTTGAGGTCAGACCCCACACTAATCCTCAAATACAACCGGTTGAAACTGTGTAATCGTTTCCTACCTGCCCAGGGCACTCCACAAAATTCAGGAACTGCTCCATCTTGAAGTTAACCTGCAGAAAATGGCTACAGACTACAAATACCGTCGCATTGTCCTCGAGTGGATCGCATCTGTTGAACTGGGATAAATTCTTCCAAACTGTGTTAAGATGTTCAGTTTTGTTTCTCTTTATATTTTCCTATTTATTATAATTTCTTTTTTTCATGTTTTAATTTTTGTGTAACTCATTTTTGTGTAATCCATAATTTCCCATGTAATTGTTATTTTTACCAATTTCATCACATGTACCATTCCTTAATGGAAAACTTTTTCTTAGTGTAAAACTTTCCATAATGTAAAACTCCTGGCCACGTCACCGTGATGAGAATTGATCTTTTTAATTTTTTTTTTTTTTTGCATTAACCTCCATTGAGTTAGCGCCCCGTAGCTCACGCAACTTAACTATTGGGATTGAATATACATGTGACGTAAGTTACATTTCCAATCGGCAATTTTTTCCCGATCTACCACTTGGCTGCTCCATACATCTGATTACCGCTCTACACAATTGTTGCTAATAAATTGTCATATTAGAGCTACCCCACTCAAGACCGAATCTATAAGCCTAGATATATTATGTTCAAAAATTGCGCCCTCCTCACAGAGCGAAAGAACTGAGTTTGAACTCAGTCGATAACGTGAGAAATATTTATGGGTCTTTTTCACAACATGGCCGTCTTAGTCGTCTCAGGTGAGAATGGTTTTCCCCAGAAACTTATACAATACAATTGCAGTATAGATTCGGGGTTTAAGGCCCCACTATTTCTTAGTAATATTAAGAATCCTTATATATGTTTGACTTTTTCTTTGAGATACTTGATATGTTGGAGAAAAGAGTCTGCAATCAAAGATTACTCTAAGGTATTTTGTGCTGGTCACGCTTTTAATGGATTGGTCATTGTACCTAACAGTGGGTGGCCTTGCCAATTTCCCCTTGAGGAGCATCTGTACTGACTTGTGTGGGGAGATTAGTAGCTTATGCTGAGTAGTCCAGTCTTGGAGGTCTGTCAAGGTTGTATTGATCTGTTGTTCTATTTGGACTCTGGAGTTTTCCCTCTACGAGCATGATAAGGTCATCTGCGTTACGCCAGGAAGGTGGTGGTTGGGTGTTCTTTTCTCAGCCGGGTTTCAAATACCATTGTCCAACACAGGGCCCCCATGATGAACCCCTGCGGGTAGCCTCTGGTAACAGGCCTATGAACTTCCAGTTGGTTAGATCTGACAAGAAGTGTTCGGTGTTTGTTGCTGTGGAGACTAGAACTGTTATCGCATCTTCTGCAGAGTGCCCTTTAGTGAACCCATACTGGTGAGGGGATGCAAGATATTTGTGGTGGTAATAGGTCAGTACTCTGTGTGCCATCAGTTTTTCAAGAATTTTGGCTAAAATTGGCAGCAGGGCAATGGGTCGATGTGAGTTTGTATCCAGTGCAGGCCTGGTAGCGGTTTTTGATCAGGATTTTGAGTAGTGTCTTCTTCCAGGTCTGAGGGAAGGTTCCCTGCTGTGTAGACATGTGTTTTAGAGATTTTCAAGAACAGAAGGAATCGCCTTCCAAGCTTGTTTGTGGATTTCTACCTCAATTCCATCAATGCCAGGGTATTTTCCAGCCTTGCTTGACATTATGGCCTCTTCAATCTCTTCTCTGGTAAAAGGATCTCCTTCAGTTGTAGCTCTGTGAGTGAGATGGGTGATTCTCATGGTTGTTTGCATTGTTGTCTCCTGGCTGGTGTCATCTTGGCGGACATTGGTATCAAGGATCCTATTCACGAACTCCCTCCAAGAGGTAGTTTCTTCATTTTGTCCATCTTGGATAGAGGAGGAAATTTCCCTAGGATGGCATTTTGTGGTTACCTGCCTGTGCACAAGACCCCAAGGGTCTGTGTTGCCACTTGTTTGTACTAGGGTATCCCATGTATGTCTCTTTTGTTTGTGTATTTCTTGATGATACAGCTGCCTCATATCTTTGTACCGCTCCAGAAGGATTGCTACATCATTTTGGCTCCTAGAGTGATCTCTTCTTGCCCTCTGATAATCTCTCCTGGCTACCCTTGTTTCCTTGGGATAGAGGTTTCAGATGCCTGTATGATTATGTTTTGCACCTCTTCAGCCTGGTAGTGCGCGGGAAGCCTTCTAAGGCATTCTGGGTCCCGTTCATTTATTATATGTTGAATCTGGGATTTAAATGTGTTCCAGGCTGCTTTTGCAATTTTTTACTTCGGCAAACTGTTTATGTCATGTCTATGGCCCAGTGTGGTTCTTTGGATTCTGGTTATGATTGCATTGTGGTCATTTGTATTCCACTGCATATTAACTCTCCATTCTCTTACTTTTCTGCTTAGGTAACTAGTGTCCATGGTGACCCATGGGAGCAACACAGGTGGGTGGATGGCCTGGTCTGTTTAGAATTTGCATATTGTGTGCCAGTATCACCTCTTCAAATAATTCGCCTTTGGGGCATGCACGTGCACTATTCCACATGGTTGAGTTTGCATTCGCATCAACTGCAATGAGGAGATCAGAGCTCCTTAGTTTATTAACAGCATATTCAAATAATTGACATATGGATCTGCAGATTGGAAGTCCTGACTACATTGTGAATAGAGGCTTATCAGATGAAACTGTCCTGTGGGATCCTCAACACATGCACAGGCCAGTTATTTTTGTTACTGTAAACTTATGATCAGTAATGGCTATTGCAGCCCAAACTCGGACAATAGCATTTCCTCCTTATTCAGTTGTAACCACTTCATACTGCATTATTCTGGTTGTAGATGGCAGCCCTTTAACAACCCCTTTGTGAGAGTAGGGCTCCTGTAAGAGTAAGATTGTTGGTTTTTCTTCCTGGATTAATTTTGCTGACTGTCACATTACTATCAGGGACTCTGACAATTAAATTGAACTATTTTTATTGTTGCTCTATTGTAATTACCTCTGTGGGTGTGGTTATTTCATAATCTGTTTTCTGTTTTAATGTTTCCACTGCTCTTATATATTCGTGACGTTCTGCCTGTAAGAATGGTTATGTTGCTTCTTTTTTTGCTTTGCAATTTGGACAGAAGGGAGGTGGTGGCTGTTCCTTATTTGGGCATTCTGTGTGTTTGTGGCCTGTGATGTGATTCCACAGTGTCCACAGGTTGAGTCCTTTTGTCTGCAGTATTTAGCAGAGTGCCCAAAGCACAGACATTTAAAGCATCTGGTAGGAACCAGATAGTCTTTAATGCTATGTGCAGTCCAACCAAGATAAACTCTGTTGTTTTGTGAGAGTAAAGGTCGCCTCATGCTGCCCGAGGTCTCTGATGTCCAGTGGCAGTCCCTTTGGCTGTAGGTTTGGTGGCAAACCTAATCTTAAGGTTTTTGTTCATCTCCTCTTCAGTGATTTCATGGTCTTCTAGATTTTTGTGTAGCAAGCCTTCAAGCAGTTCATCCTTAGTGATGTCTTTTGGCACATCATAAATAGCTAGTGTTGATCCAAGCTTTTTTGGCATAATGACTACCGTGGCCAGCACGATCATCAGACTTAAATCCGATCGAGCATGTGTGCGACGCCCTTGGATGTCGTATTTCACGCCGACAGCCAACTCCTTGGTCACTTAGTGAGCTAAGGTGTGCGCCGGTGGAAGAATGGGATTTATTGTCACAGAATCTTATAGACATCGTTATATTGAGCATAGTTCACCACTATCAGGCCTGTTTACCCGTTGGAGGGGATCATGCGCCGTAGTGATGTCATGTGATCATATTTTCGAGCATCTTGTATCGACTTCTGTAATGTGACCTCTGGTAATTCTTATACAACTCCTATAAATGTCCCTTATACCTGTTCGAAGTTTCTCGCTGTCTTCTCATTTCATCATTATTCTATGGTACACCACCATACCAAATTTGTAAGTGTGTTGTTGTTGTAATAAAAAAGGTTTTGTGAAGTAATTCATTTAAAGCAAATTATTAAGTTTGCGTTTGCATGATTTTTGGTTTTAAGTCGTGAGATTTTTTTATAGCCGAAAACTTTTTTTCCATATTATATAATTTTCTTTTACTGTTCCTCTTTACTGTTAAGGTCATTTTATACACTCATTATAAAATCGTAAACTTGAATTATCATTACTTTGATAATATTCTTGTCTCAAAGCAGATCCGATGTTAAAATAAAACTTCAACTTCTTGAAGTTATCCAACTGATTTGTCTCGATGAATCTGTTGTTGAAGGGAGAACTCACTGGAACTCACGGTTGCGAAATCGAAATTGAACCCGAAACCCTCCGAGGGCTAACAGAACATACGCAAAATATTGATGTTTATATGGCTTTTAGTTGTCGAATAATGTCCGAACATCCAAACATAGATAATCAACTTCTTGAATATCCATTACCAATTCCTTAAATGCTGTTGCCCCACTCTCCATTGGGGCAAAGACAACTTAGTTAATTTCAATCTTTCTAAAACTCAGATCTGTCTTATACTCGCAAAAAGGATTCTTCTGTTCCTATGCTTATGTTCAATAACACTTCGATTTCTAGGGGATTACCCTGATTTCTAATCTCTGTGCATCAAAAGATTTCTAATCTTTTGATGCACAGAAAGCAATATTTGGCATAAGCACATTACAAATATTGCTTTCTGTGCATCTAAAAAACTGGTTTTTCTGTTTCGCTCTCGGCGTTACTTTTCTTCCAAACAGCTGTTCACTCTGTACAAATCATAAATCCACCCTGCCATGGAATATTGTTCCCACATCTCGGTCGGTGCCCCCAAAACCGCTCTAAGGCTTCTAGATTCCACTCAAAAGAGGGCAGTTAGGTTAATTAATGACCCATCTCTAACGGAGTCTCTCCACATTGTCTCATAGACGTTTACTGTCCAACTTTAAACTCACAGAACCAACATTTCTTCTTCCTCATTTATTCATTCAACTTCTGTTTTCTGGAACATCATTCCTTCGTACGTATTTTTTGAAAATTACAATCTACAGAAGTTCAAGTTTAATGTGAACAAATATGTTCTTTCATCTTATCAAACTTCAACCCATGCACAGTACTAAGTACTGTACTATAGATTCTAATACCTCTCGTTTTTCGGGTTTTCATTAAAAAAAAAAAAGAAAAAAAAAATCCAATAGATAATTCGATACATGTATTAAAGAAAATGAATTTATATTAAATCGATTTTAATAAAATTTGAACTATTACTTATTTATTATATTAAGCGGTCCCTGCCAAAGTTTGGCAACACAAATCTTTCTAGAAGAGCCAAATTAGAATTTCATGAAAATCTGCTCAAAGTGGAAGTCGAGTTCTAGAACGACTCCCTCCGATGTATCAGTAAGTTCTTATGAAACATGTAACTTTCCCATTAATCAATATCAATGAATGAATAAGTAAATATATGAATGTTCTGAAGGACAAGCTATAGAGGGATAATTTAATATTCTAAATTTTTAATACGAATCGAGTTTCTAACTTTGAAGAGCGAACCCATCTCTTGAAGACAAATTACTGTAAAAACAGGAAGGGCAAAGATAACTGTGATAAACATCCCCGAAAACTGTCAACACCCCATTTCCTGCAAAGTCCAGTTATCCCAATTCAGTTCGTTTAGCAGAACTACATTTTTGGGCCAAAGTTCACTGATCATAAGAACAAATACTAAGATCCTCATTTTCTTCCTGTTATTTATATGTTTTGCAAAAAGCAGTCACTTTTCACAACATTGTTATTTTTTCATTTAAACCTTTTAGTTATAGCAAATGACGCGTTCGATATATGCAAATTATTTGAAGTTTACATCTTGGAGACCCTTGTTGCCTATGACACCCACTGGTTTTTATTCAAAGTTTTTATTCTGTAATTAATTCTGAAAGGAAACGATCAAGATAATTCCAAAATAAAATGTAAATTATATTATCAAAAATATTAGGGCACCATTTTATGCAAATTGCTGATTATTCAAATATTGTAGAACTCAGTGTAATAACACAAAGGTATAAATGATGCTACAGTACATGTTGTAGTGATGTAATTTATAATGGGCCTGCTACGTCGAAACAGTCTCGTCGAATTTGAATTGAAACGGTGATGAGATCCGTAGGACGGGTTTTAGCGTCCGATATCTCTAAAAGATTTCGGAATATATCGACATTCCAAAGACCTACTTGGTTCTAAAAGGGGCTCGGAATATTCAGGAAATGAGATATGTTAGTCTGTTCTTTTTGTACTCGAGACCAGACGTTTGAGTATTTAAAGTTTTGAAGGCTTAATTAAATTAAATAATGTGGATGTGTTTTCCTTTCATTGGTGGCACAAACTAGAAGACATTCATTCAAATTAAAGAAGGAAAGAACATAGAACAACGATGAAATGAGGAGACAGCAAGAAAGACTGCATGTGAGAAAAATATTCTTTGGCCAAAGGGTTATTAACTGTTGGAAGAAGTTACTACCTAATCTTGTAGAGATAGCTCATGTAAATTATGGAAGAGTTAAAATATAGGATGGAAAACCAGGTGACTTTGCTGAATAAGCCTGGTTTTCATTGCATTGATTTGCCTTTTAAAGGTAAAACTTAACCGGAAATGCCCTTTTGCTTGTAATCTTAATTTTTAAAAGTAATCTCAAAGCTCTCCGGTTGTTAAACTTTCGGAAACGGTTTTCCAAAATATAATCCATTACCGATTAACAGGTTTGAAGATACAGTATTTGTAATTATTTGTGGTTATAATCACCCGCTGGGATAGCACAGCGGCATCCGAATATCATAACTAATAGGAACTACTGTACAGTGCTTGCGTATGTTGGATAAACTTTTGACCAAAAATATTTTTGTTTTTTTATTTCTTCTGCTGGATGAAGAATTGGCTCATGCTGATGAGTCAGCTGTAGTCCCAGCGCTGACTTGGTTCACGGTTCCAAGTTATCTGATGTTTCTGCGTAACGTTTCTGTCTCGAATTACTTCAGGGTGTCGTGTCAGCTGGGGTTTCTCTGCTGGCTTGGCTCATAGGGTCCAGTCAACTTGACTGCTTCAGCTGCGTAGTTCTATGTTAAATTACAATAAAGATCCAAAAATTCTGAGACAATGGTTTATGGGCTACAAGTTCCGAATTTTTGTGTTCCTTGGGTGTTATGGTGCTTCTCCTCCATCATGATCCTATATTTAGTTCCTGCTTCTGGCTCGTTGTGCCATTAGTGCTGCCTCTGTGCTGATTTGGTGCTTTAAGAAAGATCTGTAGAGACTGCTCTTCAGGAAGCTAATAAATCTGTTCCTGTGCTTTTGAGAATCTGTTATTTAATTTGGACTTGAGACCCGATTGTGGCTTCTTCTTCTTCTTCTTTTTTTTTTTTTTTTTTTTTTTGTTAATAGTAAATCTGTAAATTGTAAATATGTATGTATGTGCTTTTGCAAATATGCGGCGGGGTTGCCATGGTTTGGCAGGGATTGTCTAGTATAATAATAATAATAATAATAAAAGTTGCTAAGTATTGGAGTTTTAGTTTATAATTATGTCCAGTTCAAGCACCATTTACAGCTAAATGCAGAGATTTGTTATAGATTAGTTATTGTTTGTTATATATTATTAAATTTGTTATACATTCCTCGACAAAATGAATAGAACACGTATAAAAAGTGGTGTACCTCGTGCAGCTTGGGATGAAGCGGGACAAAAAAATTTAGTATGGTGGTGTAACATAGAAACAACAATGAAATGAGGAGACAGCAAGAAACTTCGAAAAGGTATAAGGACATTTATAGGAATTGTATAAGAATTACCAAAAAGGTCACATTACAGAAGTCGATATTAGATTCTCGAAAATATGTTTACATGACATCATACGGCGTATGATCCCCTCCAATGGCTAAACAGGGCTGACAACGATAAACCATGCTCGATTCTGTGGCAACAAATTCCATTCTTTCACCAGCGCAGACCATAACTCACCAAGTGACTAAGAAGTTTGCTGTCAGCGTGCAATGCTATGCCCAAGGGCATGCTCGATCGGATTTGAGTCTAGTGATCGTGCTGGTCACGGCAGTCGTTGGATATCGTCAGTTTCAAGGTATTCCTCCACCACTTCTCTATGCGCAGTGGCGTTGTCGTGCATGAAAAGAAAATCTGGGCCAGCCGCACCGCTAAAAAGTCGTGAATGAGGATCTGTTCTCGGTACCTCTGCGTAGTTACGGTACCCATATCAAAAACATGAAGAGGTGTTGATCATTATTCCGCGCCACACGAGAACACCGCCTCCAGCGTAAGTGCCCCTTTCTCTGATCTTGGAGGGATGGAATCGCAATCCTGGTTGTGTCCGGATGAAATAACGTCTAGAATCTGTGGGATAAAACGGGACTTATCAGAGAACAGAAATGTACCCCCTTTTGTCAGGGTTCAAAGTCACATGTTCATGGCATCAGTTTCGACGAGCTCTGTGGTGGTTTGGGGTTAACGGGATTTAAACCACTAGCCTCCTTTCGTAGAGTCCACTTGAATTGAGCCTTCTTAACACAGTCCGGCCACAGGTGAAACGTTTTCACCTGTAGCCGGAGCAACTTCAAGAGAAGTTGATGACAGGACATTCTATGGTTCTGTCTTGCTATTAGAGCCAGATAACGGTCTGTTCTGATTGATGTAGCCGTCTGGCGACCTTTCCCTGCTTTTTAAATGATTCCTGTCCCCTGAAACTGCTTTCATAGTGCCGAGAAGACACTGCGTGACACATTAAGCCAATGCGCCACTCTGACTGCGACTTCCCGGCTTCAAGTCGTCCGACGGCCCGCCATCTCAAAGAGTCATCTAAACGACGATGACTTGCATTCTGAGTACTGGAGATGCGGCTGTCCTACTGAGCAAGCCAAAAAATGGGAACGAAGTGATGTGGTCGCAGCCCGTGTTTTTCTTGGCATAATGTGCAGTTCTGTAAGGTGGTAGATTGATTTTTATTGGATGCTCGAAATTTTCATGACAATGTACCTATTATACAGAGTGATTCACTACCAGTGGGACAAACTTGCAGGAGGTGTAGGGGGAACAAAGACGAATCGGAATCACATAGCATTGCAGGGTCCGAAATGCCTTCGTCATGCGGGAGGTCGCGTGAACAAAGAAGCAAAGAAAAAGAATAGAAACAGCAACTCGTTAGTGTAACAGAAATCATTTTAATGACAAGTAAGTTTTACATTGGCAAAAAGCCATGCTACAGAAGGTGTTCGAAAGTTCGACCAGAAGCAGTCACACAGGCTTCACAGCGCCGCCGCATGGAATCCCTAACGTTCTGGAAGATTCCTGGCGTGTCTCGAATCTCCCCGGCAGCTACAGAGATGCGAGCGACGAGGTTTTCAACTGAATCAACTGAGGTCTCGTACACCAATGTCTTCATTTGACCCCAGCAGAAGAAGTCCAGGCATGATAGGTCCAGCGATCTAGCAGGCCAAAGAACCGGACCACCACGAACTATCCAGTGCTGTCCAAATGTAACGTTTAGGTGTTGGTGGACGTCATTGGTGTAATGTGGGGGAGCCCCATCATGCTGGAACCACATTGAACGGCACAACGACTGAGGAACATGTGCTTCTTCAATAAATTCGGGGAGGACTTGCTGTAGAAAGATCAAGTATGCCCTACCGTCCAGACGAGGGGGCAGAAGGTACGGTCCAATGAGGTGGTCTCCAACAATGCCGGCCCAAACATTGACAGAGAAACGGCGTTGAGTTGCACATGTTCGCGTACCATGGGGGTTCTCCAAAGCCCACAAATGGGCGTTATGTTGATTGAAGGTTCCCTCTCTTTTGTAAAACTTGCCTCATCCGTGAACAATACGGACGCAGAAAATGCCCTGTCTGCCGCACTCTGTTGAAGAAACCAAGTAGCAAAAGTCCTCCGGAGTGGATAATCCGCAGGCTCCAATGATTGGACGTGTTGCAGATGGTATGAACTCATTTGGTTTGTTGACAGTATCCTCCATACAGTGGACTGGGAAATACCCAATCGTTGGCCTATCGCTCGAGTACTCGTACTCGGATTGCCTTCTGCAAGACGTAGGACATTCTCCTCATTGTCTGGCGTCCTCGTCGTTCGCTCTCGATTCATGGTACCTCTCGTGAAACAACCAATCTCATGTAACCTTCTGTGCACACGTGCGAAAATCGTATGATAAGGAGCACGCCTGTGTGGGAAACGTTCCTGGTACAAGCGTAGAGCGGCGCGCCCGTTACAGTCCGCAGCTCCATACGCGAGGTGCATCTTGGCCAGTTCAACGTTTGAATACTCGTCCATCCTACTGCCTCGGGAACCGGTTCGCAAATGCTGACTTCCAGCGGGATCGCTGTTCACGCGACCTCCCGTTCAACGTCCATCGCATGACGAAGGCATTTCGGACCCTGCAATGCTATGTGATTCCGATTCGTCTTTGTGACCCCTACACCTCCTGGAAGTTTGTCGCACTGGTAGTGAATCACCCTGTATACACTACTGTATTCGCCTTCGGCGACACTGTTCACAATAAAATATTCATGAAAAACACTGTTTCGTTAATTTTGTCCTGCAGTGTAATTAGTAAATTAGACGAAAATTTGTTATAGATTAATGATAGGAATAAAAATGATAATATATCGTTATCTTAGTTTAGTACTTTATATAAAGAATTTTTTTTTTTTTTTTTTGGCTGGTGCAGCATAAGCCTCAGGCTTCCTTGCATCATATGGCTAATAATAATAATTGGAAGTCGACTCTTCACTAAGCCTTTTAAGTTATTTTTGTTGTGAATTGATGACGGTTTATTTCACTGAAAACAAAAACTTGTCTTCTGTACAGAAACCTTATCAGTTATTCTTATCTCTCAATTCTTTGTTATCGTTCCTCGGTGAACAATAGATGCATTCATTATTCCATTAAGTATTTGTGTCTTTGAAAATGTCTGTGTATTTTACTCTCGTCTCCGAGTTCATGACGATTATAGGAACATCAACTTTCACTGAGTTGCTCTTTGATTTCCCTTGAACTTCACATGTTTTGCTAGCCCTGGCGATAGCACAGTGAATATAGTCACCGTCCTACCAAACGGGCCGGAAAGGCCTGATTTCCTTTTCTTTTTTCTTTTTTTCGCAACTTGGTTGAGTTAGCCAGGGTTTCATGTTTTGCCTCCCGAAAATTCGGGTCGGGTTTTTCGTGCGCGCGCGCACACACACACACACACACACACACACACACACACACACACACACACACACACACACACACACACACACACACACCTCTGTCTTATAACTGCAAAACTGAATTACATCTGAAATAAATACACTGTAATTTATGTAATATTGGCTATTGGCATTACAGTAATTTTCAGTTTATGCTGTGTACAGTCACTGCAGCTGAAGTTGCAACAGTTTTAGTGAAGCTGTTCATCATCAGCCATTTTCAATCCACTGCAGGATGAAGGCCTCTCCAGCAACTTTCCAGATCCTTCTGTTTTGTGCAATGGCCATCCATTTACTACCCACGAACTCTTGAAATTCATTTGCCTATCTCTGTTGTTGTCTTCCAGGTTTTCTTTTTGCTCCTCTTGGTACCATTGTGTTATTTTCTTAGTCCACCTGTCATCATGTCTTCGAGCTATGTGTCCTGCCCAAGTCCATTTCAGTTCTTTAGTTTTGATAAGAATGCCTTTTACTTGTGTTTTCTGCCTAATCTATGTGTTTCTCTTATCGAACAGTCAGATTCTTAATATAATTTGTTCCATTCTTGGCTGTGTAGTTTTCAACTTCTCTTCCATTCATTTGGTGAGTGCCCAAGTTTCACTTCCATAAGTCATGGTGGAGAGCAGGGCGGGCGCTAGACTGGACGTTGCCTGCCTGCAAAACTGAAATGGGTACCCCCAAACATGTGGACATGTGTTTATGTAAGGGGCGGCTCCTAGAACGTCAGTTCAACTCCGCTTCGTATCTCTGTGAAGAACAGTATCACTACAAATGGGCCAGATATGTGTGTGTGACGTCGGTTTGTGTGTATTATGTGTGTGTGTGTTCTGTTGTTATGTTCTGACCGCTTGGCTACCCAGAAGCATCAGTCACCTGGACAGATGATTCTGGGTACTCGTCCACACCACGGGAAGGTGGGCCAGTTCCAGTAGATGGGAACCTATGGTCTCAGAGTATGAGACAAAAAAAAAAAAAAAAAATTTCCCCCTTTTCTGGGGCCCACTCCAGAGGGGGGAAAAAACCCGAAAGGAAGAGAAAGAAATGAATACAAATAATTAACTAAGATAACAAAAAATAATAATAATAAAAAAAAAGATAAAAAAAAGTAAATTAAAAAGTAACCCCCAAACATACCAAACTTCATACTAACACTTCGAAACGGCGCCCACCTTGTAGTGGCGCCCGCCTGCAATGCAGGCTCTGCAGGCCCGCTTCCGCCGGCCCTGGTGTAGAGTGTACATTGGTTCATTATTTTACGTTTCAAATTGGGATATTGCTCCTCGGGATCGTAGGTTATGTAGATGTGTGACAACAAGCTATTGGTCTATAATTTCCCATTTCTGATGTATCTCCTTTCTTATGTGCAGAAAAATCACAATGTCATCTACAAATCGTAAATGGTTTAGGTACTCTCCATTCACATTCACTCCTTTCTGCGACCAGTCCAATCTTCTGAAGCTTCCTCAAGGGTAGCAGTAAACAACTTCGGAGATATTGTGTCTCATTGTCGAACGCCTTTCTCAATTTTAAATTTGCTATCTTTTTCTAGTCTAATAAAGGAGTTAGAGTATGATTTTCTTCAAAGGGATGTCTATGCCTTGTCTTTCCAGTGCCTGAAACATTGTCTTATGCTGTATGGAGTCAAATGCCTTTCCATAATCCACAAATGCCGGGCACAATGGTGTTTTATATTCATTTGCTTTATCCATTAGCTGCGATATTAGATGAAGGTGATCCATAGATGAGAATCCTGTCCTAAAGCCAGCTTGCTCTTTTGGTTGATTCTCATTAAGAATTCTTTCTAATCTGTTCGTAATGACCCTTGTGAACAATTTGTAGATGTGTGACAACAAGCTATTGGTCTATAATTTCCCATTTCTGATGTATCTCCTTTCTTATGTGCAGAAAAATTATGATTTCATTATTCCACTCCTTAGGCGTCACGCCTTTCCTAATGTATTTTGTAAAGAGCCTTGCCAGTTTCTGTGTCATTTCTCTTCTTCCCAATTTTAACGACTCTCATCTTCACCTGGGACTTTTTGATTCTTCATTTCCTTCAATGCATGTTCCATCTCATCAGAAAGGATATCTGGTATGTCGTATGTGTTGCTAATTTGTGATCTATCTTCCCCACTCCTAGCATCATTCCCTAGCTCATTATATAATTCTTTATAGTCGTCTTCCGCTCTTTGAATTATGCCTTCTCTCCTATTTATAAGTACACCATCACTATTCTTCAGTTTCAGTACCATTTGTCTTTCTGTATTACTGCTCATGACTGCTAATTTAAGTTCTCTATTTTCCCTTGCTTGTTCTACTTTTCTTGTGTTAAATCTTTTGTCTTCTCTGAGTCTCTTTCTAATGGCTTTGCATAATTCAGTATACTCAATATTGTCTTTGTCAATATTTATCTTTCTCTTCATTTGTCGTTTTCAGTTCATTTCAGTTTTCAAGTGTTTCTTGACTAATTTTTTGTTCTTTGGATTTCTTTTTACTTATAGGTTCCTTGGGCTTTATCACTTTCAGAAAGTTGTATTCCTCGTCGATGTCTTAATCCTGAAAGGTCTGCAGAAGCTCAAACTTGTTCCTAAGTTCCATTCCAGTACATACTGCTTTTTCTCCTCATCTGTTATCTCAAAGACCTTCGTATTATTTATTCGAGTCAGTTTTTTCCCTTTATTTTCTTACATCTATATTAAGTGTGCAACATTTACCTTGTTCAGGACGGTAACATCGTTCTGTTAGTGAGGATGAAGTGGATTTCATTAGTGGTTAATCCATTCGGGCTCTTCCATGTTCACTTTCTGTTCACACTTTTCTTGAAAAAAAGTGTTAATTACTGACATTCCTCTAGATTCTGAAAATTCCATACCTCGTTCATTTCTTTCACCAACTCCTAAATTTCCTATATACGCAATTTATAGACATAGTAGTGGCATAGTATTTAGGTTCAGGCGCCACCGGTGGTTTTCTACATCTGCGCTACAAGTACTCTGTGATGGAATGCAGAACTACTGCACAGCTAGAAAAGTGTAATGTCTGGTTTATGTAGTATTGTGCTTTTTTCTGTTGTTGTGTCACTGACTGCTTGGCCGCGGGGCCCCTAGTGCCCTCCACAACCACTGGGAGGTGACCCAGGCTGCCCATTATACTCTGGCTGGCCTCTGCCAGGATTGCCTGAGCTTCCTGACAGAGGTCATAAAAATAAAAAGAAATATAATAAAAAAAAAAAAAAAAAAAAGAAAAGAGAAAAAAAAATGTTGAGGCTAGAAAAAAAAAGTTTTTCTCTCTCTTTTTTTGAATAGAGCACATGGGGGAGTAAGAAGAAGAAGAAGAAGAGAAGAAGAAGAAGAAGAAGAAGAGGTCAGAATTTGGAAAACAATAGTTGGAATAGACCAATAGGGAAGGCAGTCCACTCTAAGGTAGGGGATGGAGAAGGGAGTTGAGAGTCACAGGAGCAGGTGCTCCTGTGTGAGCGCTTTGCTCCCTCTCTCTCTCTGAATATCCTGCACTCTGAGGAGTGCTAGCATGACCTATCCTTATCGGGCTAGGATTCCTCTTCACTATGGTAGCAATATGGGTTATTTTCTATTCCCATGGCTGTTAATTTGTGCTGGTTTATTTTTAATGTTTAAGATTTTAGGATACTTCTAAAATCCAATTAGGATTTTAGGAGTATCAGCGACAACTATGCTGTGCCAGCTGTTAAGAGGCAACGAAATGAACACACATTTTCATATTTGGAAGGGAGGGACCACAAAATGAAGACCAGGATTTCTAGTTTGCATTCAGTCGCTTAAAAGCCTTTACATGGGCCTACTTTCCCTTAGGGATAAGTGCTGTTTATTTAAACTCAAAGACCGAGACAACTCTTGGTGACTTGCTTCACAGCATGGGATTACAGCGTCTTGTAGCGAATAGTTTTCTCTTAGCTACATACGTAACGAAGCTTTTACCAACTCACTTGCAGTAAAGTCACATTTACTTCATTTCCTCGTAGAGATTTATTCCAAAAAATTTTTGTTTTGAGATCTGACTCTCTTATTTTGTTTTAATTTTTCCTCTTTAATTCTTCTGTAAAATTAAAACTAGTAGTAGAAAGCGTAATGGTTTCTGCAGGGAAAAAAAGTGGTAACTTCCATGAAGAACGAAGACCGTTGAAAAGACATTTCCTTTTCTCCAGATGAAAAAGGAAATTAAAAGACAGCTTTCCTCAACTCCCACACCGCTGTGGGTAACCTTAGCCTTCCTATTCAGTAGGACTGCCCACTTTGAAAGCTGGTGTTCCTCGGAGAACAGTAGCATGCAAGTTTGGCACAACTAGAGTGAGGGATTTATTTCATATTTCAACAAGTTCATAAAGAATCTCATTAATAAATACTACCTGGGAGGTCGAATACATGTCTCTTTCAAGTGATCCCCTTAACCACCGACAGGGATTAAGTTTCTGATAACACTGGGAGCGAAGTTCGGAACTATTACCAGAATATTAACCTTTGCGTGCTGGTACAGGACTTTGTCGTCCCATAAGGCATATGGAAAGTTCAAGATCACTGTTAAACTCTACTCTATACAGGAAAGTGCGTGTGTGTGTGACAAGAAAAGAAGAGACCAATCAAACTAGTTATATGAATAACTAGTCCAAGTTATTAGTATGTAAATGCATTTTCGTACACAAAAATAACGAATAAATTTCAAATTAAATTTGGTCACGGACGGTATATGGAAAAATATTTACAGCGTTTTTTATATCAAGTATAAGCTTTAAACTGTCCTTAACCTGCTCCATTTTTCCAACAAATGTTTATTTTTTTTCTATCAAACTACTCTTAAAGGAGAGGGCAGCTGAAATTTATTGCATTACAAAGTGAGTTATTTCTTTTTTAGTGTCAATGAAGATCGACTATCTAGTTAACCGACTTTTAAACATAGATTGCAAGCTGATCTGTTTGCCATAAAGCATTTCTTTAAAGTGGCTATCGTGCCTTTTTGTAAGATGAAAAGTTTTTGTTAAATTTATGATGATCGAAATGGAAAAAAGAAAAAGAAAAAATATATTTAGACAACTAAAATGTATATAATAGAGTCAATAAGATATTGCTCTCGCGGGTAGCACAGTTGGTGTAATCACCGTAATCCCCACATCAGTTGTGAAAGAACTCAGTTCGAATTTTTATGGGCGTTTTCCACAACGTGGCTGAGTTAGTTTGTCCCAAGTGAGCGTACATGGTTTTTCGGCCAACAAACAGGCAGAGCGACCACAGAACACTCGCAATTTATATACAGTATCAATAATCTATACGGTGTTGTTGTTGTAGTAGGGTTTTAGGAGCATCATCAACTAATGCCATATTGCTTCATTTATACTGTCTGTAAACTGCGTGTGTTCTGTGGTCGATTTTCTGTTTGCTGGACGAAAAACTCGAGTTTCTGGGAAAAAATATACGGCGCAATATGGTCTGTCACTGATGATCCTAAAGCCCAACGAAAATCAATAAGTATATTACTAAAATTCTATTAAAAATGAGTAGTAGCTTTGAATTTGTACCTCGCCATTCTAGGCACAATTAAACCAGACATTCAGGTTTTATTTACTTACTTATTTGAATACTTGACACGGTACATTCGAAACCTGAAAATGCGTCATAACAGAAGTTCTTGAAAAGGGAAAGCGCGAAAAATGCTGTCTGATTTTTTATCATAGAAGTAACATAAAAGTTTTCAAATGTTTAAAAGTTATCTAAATGCCCAAGATCCGCATTCTAACTTTCGAGCGTTACTTTTGACTTACTACAAAGCAACTAAGGCTACACGGCCTCAGTGTGTAGTGTAAGTAAATTGCATGTATTCAGTGGTCGATTTGCCTGTTTGTTTGATGAAAAAACTGGAGTACTGCGAAGAGAAACTGTACATTTCTCCCTGACTAAGTCGTAGTCCCTGTGAAAAAAGCCCATAATCTCCATCCTTCTAGACGACTTTGTGGGGGTGGTGTAAGTCTTAAGCGCCAAAGGCCAAAGTAACTAAATCGATCAGTGTATTGTGCCTGTAAAAATTGTGTATTCTGTGGTCGATTCGCAGTAATTACTCAAGTTTTTGGGTAAAAAAGCCACACATCTCTCGCCTCAGATCGACTAACTCAGCCACGTTGTGAAAAAGCCCATAATAATTTCTCGCTTCATTGACGGGATTTGAAACAAAGCTTTTTCCACGTGTTGTTGGGTGGATGGTGTTTATATGCACTGTGCTACACGCAAAAACCTTCCATTTGGGATGTAGATTAGTTTTTCAATTTGTAGCCATTTTATGGGAACTGGGACATAAAAGTTTTGATATTTGGCCGCAGGTGTCAAAATGCCTGGTTACACTTCTGTGTGTAGCAATAAGTATTGTAGAAGTAAGCTCTGGCTTCAAAGGGAATATATCAGCCCACATAATAAAATACATAGTTTTGTTGAGTTGCAGTTTATAAGTTAGCAATTAGTTTTCCAATGTTTGTCCCACAAGATATAGGGATAAATTAGTATTCAACCCTCTCCCTTATGCATTTGTTAAAGCTGAACCACTTATTAACCCAAGTTAATAAGTGGGTCGTCATGAGGGCGGAAGGCAGTTGTTTGTTGATGCGTCCCAGGAACACGTTGCAACGCCTTCTGGTGTGATCGTGGTTGTTATTACCTCCCCCTTGGGGAGTTCGTGAAGATTTTATAAACGGTGTCCCAGTGGTCAGCATTCCCCGTGTTAATCACAAGTCGTTCCCATGATTCTTGTTTGTTTTTCCGTATGAGAACAGTGTATGAGTTCCGTGCCTCTCTATAGAGTTCCCTGAGTGTCTCCACTTCCTGTGCGGGCCAAGTCCATCTCGATCTTTGGAAGTTTTTCCTCCTGTTTTGGACTTCTTTCCAGAGTCGTTGTAACTCACCACGGCATAGCGCCAGGTGTTGGTCGTTTTTTCTTTATTGCAGTGTTGGCAGCGTCGGTGATGATATCTGTGATTGTCCTTTGCAATTCGTCTGAGCTTCTGGCGTTTTATAGGTCCATTGTTCTTCTGTTTTTGTTAGCAGTCAGGGTCTTCTTAAATAGATCCCAGTTTGCAATATGGAGAGCTTATCGGTAGACATTCGTCCTGCTGTTGGCTTCCTGTGGAGGTTCCTATTGAGTTGGAAGGTGAGGACTCTGTGGTCTGACGAGGTCCAGGCACCCTGCACTGTCCAATCAGAAATGTTACCCGCTATATTTCGAGTGGCGAGAGAGATATCGATGGTCGCTTCCCATCTCAGATTACAAAATGTTGGCATCTGGTTTGGCCTGTTTAGTACAGCAATGGAAGCGATCGCATTGAACGCCTCCAGTCGCAGTCCATTACTGTTGCCCTGCCTGTCAGGTGTGTGGCTGTACCAGGCTGGGGATCTGCAATTAGCATCAGCTCCGATGATAATTTTTTTCCTTTTTGGAGCATGTTGGTTGCTGTAGTGATGGCTTCTCCAGACCTGCTGTACAGGGAGATTATGTAGAAGGCATCACTTGCGGTTATAACTTGAGCGCAAGCCGCCCAGGCTGTGCATAAATGGGAGACTTTTATGGCTGTTATAACCGAGTTTATTATGAGAATTGCAGCCCATAGAGTTGTTTCCTCTATCTGTATTATTTTGTATTTTAGGGGATATCCACCTGACCAGTTTGGAGTGGGTATATGGTTCCTGTAGGATGGTGATGTCAGCATTTATTTCATCAGCTTTGATCCTGATTTGGTCTGTTACGGCCCTTGCCGTTTGTATGTTGTGTTGGAAGAATTTAACAATCGTGGTGTTGTATTGCTTAGGGTGTGCTGCTATAGTCGATTCTGGACTGGTTCAAACTCTTGATATTTATGTAGATGGGACATTTGTTATCTCTTACTGAGTGCCTGCGTCGAGTTTTTGGCCTTTGCAGTTGGCGCATATTGTTTGTTCATCTTTCTTAGGGCAGTCCTTGTCGTGGTCTTTTTTTCGGCACTGTGGCCACATGTCTGGATTGTTTGGCTGCAAGTATGGGTAGTGTGGCCAAACTTGCAGCAACTATAACATTTGGAGACTACAATGTGTTCCTGAAATATGTGGCTGCTCCAGTTTACAAAGATCCTTGTTTGCTTGGCAAGGACTTGCCATGCTGCGGGGCCAAGTTCCACGACCCAGTTCTTGGAGTTTCCTGTCATGGGTTTAATCGCATATCTCGGTGTGACCAGTTCGTTCATGTTGGTATTTGGGAGGGACCTCTGAAGATTTCTGAAGTATATCTCAGAGGTCAGTTCTTATGGCGTAATGTTGCTATTCAGGTCGTAGATTTTGATAGAGGGTCCTTTTTTCTTCGGTGATTCCGCTTTCAGTCCTTTAGTTGTTATTTTGTGGTTAGTCATAATCTGGGTGGCTTCTTCAATGGTTTCTGTCTCTATGACGATTCCTGGACTCCTCGTTTTTCTAATTTTTTATTCTTGTCGATTTCAGATCATCAGTTTTTGTATAAAGTGGGTCTTTATACTTTCACTGGAGGTGGTGTCATCAGGGGTGAGTGGTCAGCACAACAATATTGGGAATTGGCAGAAGAGTTTTTCTTTTGGTAGGTTGGTTTATGGTTTGTATATTGTCGGGTACATTGGTGGAATTCCGCAGCGTTTCTGCGTTTGTGGATGCACGCTGTTGCATTTGTTTTTCCCCACATTCGATATATGCCTGGAGCTTGGCTATTGCTCTTTCACTCTCAATGTACGTTTCGGATAAGAGTGTGTCTAGCTTGTTCCAGAGGTTGACAATTTGCCCTCTGAGAGCTGTAGTTACCCTGTTGGTCTGTTCCTTGAACATCGCCTTCTCGGGAACGGTGCCCTCCGGCAGGGAGGTTCAGAGGGGCTTCCGGTTATTTTTCATCGCTGGCATCTCTCTGGCTTGGCCGGTTATCTTGGATTACTTTTGGTTCTTTCAGTTCGGTTTGCGACTGCATCTCCCGCTCCAACTTGAGCATTGTCTGCTTTCTATATTTTGTCTTGCCAGTCTGTGGGGCTCCAGTGCGGGGGTGTGCCGCTTCATTCTGATTTTCTTTGATGATGAGGTCATCGTTGGGATTCAGGTATTAGCATTAGCATTAGTACAGGCATATGATCCAAGAAAGCAAGCTTATGCAGCATCAGCCAAAAAAAAAAAAAAAAAAAAAAAAACCTTCCATTTCACCCCTCCATTCGTTTGAAATACCTGTCCAGCTGAGCCTTAAATTTACTTAGGATATATACTTCCACAAGGAATGGAAGTCTGTTCCACCAACCAACTACCTGCTGGCTAAAGGCAAATTTCTGCATATCTATCCTACATCTGTCTTTCCTCAATCTGAATTTATGCCCTCTCAGGTGATTATTCTGAGCAAGAGAAAGAATCTCATCGGCATTGAGCATGTTCAAACCATTCAAGGCTTTATACACCTCTATCAGATCACCTCGCCGGTGCCTAGTCTCCAGACAATGTAATTTGGAAAACTGAAGCCTTTCTTCGTAAGAGCAACCCTTTGTTCCATTCACTAATCTTATTGCCCTTCTCTGTACTCGTTCCAGCAGCTCTACATCCTTCTTGAAATGAGGCCTCCAGACCTATGTACAGTACTCAAGGTGCGGCCTGACCATTGCCTTATACAAGGGAATAATCACCTCCTTATTCCTGCTAGAAAAATTCCTGTATATTATTGACAACACACCATGAGCTACTCTTGCAGCCCATCTGCACTGCTCAGAGAACTTCATATCTACCTGTACAATTACCCCAGGTCCTTTTCATTCTCTACCACTATCAGTGTAGTACCACAGAGTCGATACGTTGCTCTGGGGTTGCTGTTTCCCATATGTAGCACTTTACATTTGTCAATGTTAAACTTCATTTGCCACCTCTCACCCATCTGCTCAACCTTTCCAGATCCAGTTGCAGCAGCATAGCATCAGTAGTGTCGTTAACAACCCTGCCAACCTTTGTATCAACTGCAAACTTGGACATTAAGCTTGATATATACCATCATCAATATCATTTATAAAAACAGAAAACAATAATGGACCCAACACTGAACCCTGAGGGACCCCACTAATAACATTAGTCCACGATGAGAAGTGTCCATTGATTACCACTCTCTGTCTTCTCCCCCCAACCATCCCTTTATCCATAGCAGCAATTTGCCTCCAATGCCACACTGCTCCAATTTGTGCAGCAGTCTTCCATGTGCAACACTATCAAAAGCCTTTTTAAGATCCAAATATATAATATCAAAGTTATTACCTGCATCCAGTTCTTTTGTGACTGCATCATAGTATCCAATCAAATTGGTCAGGCAAGACTTTCCCTTAAACAAACCATGCTGTGTCTGAACTATAACTGAAGTCTTGTCTAGATGATCATGCAGTGCTTCTTTAACCAGTGCCTCCATTAATTTTCCTGGAACAGAAGTTAAACTCACAGGTCTATAATTACTTGTGTCAGCCTTTGATCCTCCTTTGTGAATTGGGGTTACATTTGCACATCTCCAGTCTGTGGTTACCTCCCCTGAGTCCAAGGAAGCTCTCATAATTATGGCTAACGGATTGCTTACTTCCTTTGCTGCCTCCTTTAATATAACTGGATAGATCCCATCCACCCCAGGTGCCTTTCTTGTGTTTATCTTCAACAATTTCTCCTCCACTTTACTCTCAGTTATTACAAGATTATCTAGCTTACTGCTAGAGTTGAATACACCTCTGGCATTCCCCTCGCTGAATAACTCATGTGTGAATGTCGATGCAAAATATTCATTTAGTTTGTTAACTACCTGAGCAGGATCATCAACAGTTGAACCATCAATATCAAGTGGACCAATCTGATTCATCCCCTTCCTTCTAGAGTTTACATAAGTAAAGAACTCTTTGCTGTTTTTCTTTGCATCCTTTGCCAAAGATTTCTTGTAATCTGCCTTTGCCTGCCCAACCTCCTTTGTAACTTGGTTACAGACCAGCTTATATCTATCATAGGTTTCTGTGTCACATGTTAATTTCTATGTATCCCATTCATTTTATTCTCTGCCATATGTCTCATTAGTTCACCTGACATCCATTTAGGCCTAAACCTTGAACAGTATTTCTAAGTTTTAATGTAAAGCCTAGTAGCTTCCAAGATAAGTTCTTTGAATGCTTCCCATTTTGAATTTGCTGTTGGTAATATCATCAGTTGGTCCCACTGTATCGAATTTAATACTGTCTCAGATCGTCGTAGTCACCTTTACGAAAGCAAAAACCCTTCCCTTTATCCTTGATGGTAGTTACCTCTTTGAGTCAATCCCACTTCAGCACACTGTGATCACTGCCACCTAGTTGTTCCTTTATCTGGAGATTCTTAATGCATGAAGAATCACTACTGATAATCAGATCAAGAGTATTACTCCCTCTAGTTGCCTCCCGAACATGCTGATGTAGAAAACAATCATCCAATAAATCCATAAAAGCCTTGCTAGTGTGTGAGTGACCAACTCACAAATTCTAGTCAATATCTGGGAACTTAAAATCGTCCATTATAAGACACACTGATTTACTGGCCCACTCTATTTCTCTGTACAGTTTCTTATTATACTCATCAGAGTCATTAGGCCTATAGCACACTTCTACTCTCAATTTTGATTTCCCAATGCTTATGTCACACCAAACTGACTCGACACTGCACTGTCCAGCGATGTCGACTGGCTTCACTTCCTTGGATTTTATGTTTCTTGACTAATAGCATAACCCCTCCTCCCTTCCTATCCTTTCTGTAAACCCCAAATTCCAGTTCTGCATTCTTTATATCTGTATGACACCACGTCTCTGATATCCCAACAATATCTGCCTTTGATGTTTTAAGCAATACCTCAAATTTATTTACCAAACTCCTAGCATTGGTGTACACGAAAGTATACATGCACCTGTTCCTATTCTTAGCTACCCTAACACAACCCATGTGTTTACTTGTACCGCAATGACTCCCAGCAGTCTCTGAAATATCCTGCATCTTGTTTTCCAGGCTGCTGCTCATTCCAATAGAAGCAGTGCAAGAATCACTTTCACCTCTGCCAGTGGCTACTGTTAATCTATTAGTCCTTGTATCCCCCCAAACTAGCTGTTTTCCAACCCTCCTAACTCTGCCTCGATAGCATCAGCAAATATTCTTGCACCCTTTCTATTTAAGTGTATCCCATCCCTGTAGAAGCAGTCTCTCCTGTTAACAAGTACAGACCAGGCTGAAAAAAATTCTACCCCTTGAGCCTTGCACAATCTTTTCAGGGCCGAATTGATCGACACAGCTCTCATCATATACTTCCTCCTATTGTGTCTGGGCAGAATTGCAGACTTTCAAATTCAATCCCAATTCATGGATTTTTTTCAACAGTGACCTGTACTTGTTAAGTAATTCTGCCGGTCTCCTACTCTTAATATCATTAGTGCCAACGTGGACAACTATATCACATTTTGTGCCCTTAAAAGATGATATCCGCTCTACAACGTCATCAACCTTTGCCTCTTGCAAACATACCCTGTATTGGCCTGGGCTTTCCCTGCATGTTGAGTAAAATCCGGATTTTCGAGGTTTTCTGGATTCCATGTTGTAGAGCCTGTAGTTGGGTGGGGATTGACACCTGTTGTGTATTTCTAAGTGAAAAAAAGAGCTGAGCAGTCCGTCCGCAAACAGCCAACCGTTAAAATTCACCTAGAGGAATGGGACTAATTCCTCATGACGTGTCTAAGTGTGGCAAGAAACGATGGTGACATCTAATATGCTGTATTGCATACTGGGGGAAAGTGTGCATAACATCATGGAGAGTTTATGATGGCGGGGTGGGGGGGGGGAAACAAACATCGTCATTACCTGGCAGTTTTGCGCTTAGATCGGCAAAAAATGGGACTCTGACTTGGTCCAAGGTTACTCACAGTTTGGAAGCACTTCAGTGTGGCAACAAACAAAAAAAAAAAAAAAATCAAATTATTATTTTAGGGTTACCCGTAATTAAATATATTAACCCATATTTGTGTCTGTAAATTGCGTATGTTCTATGGTTGATTTGCCTGTTTTGCTGGACGGAAAAAACCCCAGGTACTGGTGAGAAAAACCTTGCTATCCACACCCGAGACCAACTAACTCAGCCACGGAGTGAAAAAAGCCCATTAAAGTTCCTCGCGTCATCCGAACCCAGGATTTTCCACCCGGGGTGGGGAGGACAGTGACGATACCACTGTGCTACCGCGCAGCAACAGCATTATATCGGTGCACTTCCCTATGTCCTCATGGTGGCTGTGCAGTCTCACAAACAAAGGAAACAGAGAAAAACGCTGAAATCTAGTAAATATCCCAGGAATTTCACAAAACTATGCTCACCACAATGTTCCACATGTTGGTAACTTGCTGTGTGCAGAAAACTTTAGCTGTATAGAACTAAAAATCAGGAGCACGAAATAACATGTCCACACGTAACGGCAGCCATATTGGCAATTGTCACAAAGCCAGGTAGGCGGAGGTGACATGCTGGCTTAATGTGTCACATAATGTCGTCTCAGCACCGGAAGCAGCCATCCTGGTGATTGCGGAGCTAGTAGCTAAGTGGCCAGAAACAACAAAAGACCCATACCTCACTCATATGAGGGTGTATCAAAAAGTTCGTACCCTGACCTAGATAAAACATCAGTCAGGAAGATGTCGTTTTTAATATAAGTTGTCTACATATTCAATAACTAATATGTGAATTCAGTAACTAATACGATCACATATGGGAATTTCATTCCCGTGGGTGATCGCACCCTGGAGGTGGAGCCCGGAATCTGAGGAAGGATGCTATAGTTGACAAAGTGGAGTAGTGATCAAGTTCCTGCATTTGCAGGGCAAGAAAGCTCAGGAAATTGAAATAAGAAATGAAAGCTGTGTATGGGCAGAATTGGCCATCCTATGATGCTGTAAAAAAAGTGGAAATGGGAGTTCCAGTGCAGTCATACATGTGTCTTTGATGAGCCAAGAGAAGGAAAGCCATCAACATCCACAAATAGTGAAACTGTTGCAAAGGTTGAGCAGCTGGTGTTGTGTGACAGATGAGTGGGAATTAGTTATGGGTCTGCTCACAGCATTTTACATGACCAAAACCGACCCAAACCATTATTTTTAGGCCACCCGAGTAATTAAATTCATCTGCCGTGCTGTCTTATGTTTGTTAATTGCCTGTGTTCTATGATCGATTTGTCTGTTTTGCTGGACGAAAAACCTTGCTATATATGCCCAAGACCGACTTACTCACCACGGAGTGAAAAAAGCCCATTAAAGTTCTTCGCGTCATTGACAGAATTCGAATCAAAGAGATTTAATAATAAAGATCCTGTGTGCATTGATTACCATTCATAAAGCTATGGCAAGCTTAGTCATTTTTCTACTCTGCAGCAGACAGTTGAACCAGGATAGAAGTTCATGAGATGAGAAGAGCCTATAACATTTTATATTTATCCTGAGTTACTGATTTTAAGAAGCAATAAGAAATGAACAGAAACACCCTCCCCACCATAATTATTTTCCCTTAAATCTTATGGTTTCAATAAAGCTTCAAGACTTTTATTAAATCATGCTTTGAAAATCATTTTTAATACAAAACACTATTTATCTTGGTGCATATTCTCGAATTTCACCGATTTTCTCCTTGACTTCATTTTATTGCAATGTTATACTTCTTTGTTGCCGTTCAAATTTTATTTTTGGTATTTAGAGACTAGGCATCGGTGAGGTGATCTGATAGAGGTGTATAAGGCTTTGAATGGCTTGAGCATGCTCAATGCCGATGGGATTCTTCCTCTTGCTCAGAATAATCACCTGAGAGGGCATAAATTCAAATTGAGGAAGGACGGATGTCGGATAGATGTGCGGAAATTTGCCTTTAGCCAGCGGGCAGTTGGTTTGTGGAATAGACTTCCATCACTTGTTGTTGAAGTTGATAGCCTAAACAAATTTAAGGCTCAGCTGAACAGGTATTTCGAACGAACGGAGGGGTGAAATGGGAGTAGTGGTCGTGCTTTTTTTTTTTTTTTTTTTTTTTGGCTGATGCTGAATAAGCTTGCTTTCTTGCATCATATGCCTCTACTAATGCTAATGCTATTTGTTTTTCATTAATTCTCACATTAAAGTGAAAGGAGGCTGCACTCAAATTAAAATTCAAGCCAAGCATTTCCCATTTTATGTGCAAACTTGTAAAACCTTCTAAGTATATAAACATGAAACCACAGAAAATGTGCGTCACAGCCAGACCAAAATAATATGAACTGGAAAAAAAAAAAATAAATAATGTTTCCCTGGTTGTCACAGCAAAACAAATTGAAATAAAAGGGAAACATTAAAAATAAGTGGTAAGCACAGAAGTAGGGTATAAAGAAATCAGTTTGTTAGGCTACAGCATATTTCATAACACAGCATGCAGCCTTTATAGCACAGCCATATTTTGAGTGTTATAGGATTTCATACTCAAAATAAACTATTACAGACATGAACTGAAAACTACACTTATTTAATCCCTGAATTATGACCACCCGTCCACAGTGGACTATGCTGCATAGCTCGCAGTATGAAAAACCAAACAGCTTTGTATACTAGAGCAGTGGTAATTTGCATCTGGTCATGCAAGTCAAAATGATAAAGTAGCAGTTATAGGATGTAGTAAAGATATTATGGAGTTTCAAAAGGGCATGACTGTGGGAGCTCGTGCACCAGGTACTTTCGTATTGCAAATGGCATGTCTTGTTCGCTGCTCACAGGCAACTGTGGTTAATGAGTACAAAGAATGGTGTTGACCAGATCAAACCACCTCCCACTGACAACTGTAAAGGATTACTCAAGGTGGATGTATTCGCAGTGAGCAAAGGGTGCACATGTTGTACAGGCTCAATAGCTTACTTGCATATCATGCAACAGTTGACATTACAATACAATATAGGGAATGCAAGAACAATATCTCAAATGATAATGCACTGGTACACGCAGATGTATGAAGTTCCACAGCATGTGACAAAAGAAACATCCTCTCCTCACTGCTGATCAATTTTGATGGTAAATGCTGTGGTGTCAACAATATGCTGGTTGAACACTAGAGGGCTAGAAATGAGTGTGCTGGTTGAATAGTCCAAATATTTGGTGCAACATGCCAATGGACATGACACCTTGGACCCATTGTGAATGGTGCCCACTATCCGGGCAGGTGGTGGTTGCTTAATATGCGGCACGTTGTGCTGGCAAGGACTAGGACTCCTGGAGCATATTGGCCATTGCTTCACTGGTGAGGCCCACTGGCAGCTCTTAGGAGACTGTGCACCCTGCCATGTTGCATTTGTTCCCAGATGACAATGGACTGTCATCGGGTCTGCACTGTGCACGGGGTGGTTCGAGGAACACAATGAGGATATCGCCCATCTTGACTGGCCTATAAATTGCCTGACCTTGATCCAGCTGAACACCTGTGGGATGTTTTAGAACAGGAAGTGAGGCACAGGGACACACAACTGTCATCTGTTCTGACACTTGAAAGCCTTGCAGGTAGCATAGCTGGAGATCCCAATGAATGTCTTTAGACCTCTAGTGAAGTCAATGTTAAGGCAAACAGCACACCACTTTCCTAATGGTGGCTTAACACAATATTAGGTAAGTGGTTATAATTCAGTGATCACTCAGCATATAATGATGTCACCAGATATGGTGCTCCCTGAATTGACTGAGTGAGCACATTTGTGCCATTATTATGCAGACTTATTATTATTAGCCATATGGTGCAAGAAAGCCTGAGGCTTATGCACTGGCCAAAAAAAATTTCTGAATTACCCTGAGAGAGAGAGAGAAGTAGAAGGGAATCACCAAGAAAGAGAAGAATGACGATATCCAGCTCAGGACCCTGGGGGTGCCAAGGCCATACTCACCAGATATGAGCCCCTGGGGTTCTGAAGCACTTCCTTCATTTTTAATAAAATTACAGTATTTATTTATTTATACGTTAAAACAGCAAAAAAGAAAAATAAGACATCTATTTATTAAGGGAAAATTACCTCCACTGCATTTCATTAAACAAAACTCATAGAAATTAAGTGGTAGCACCACTGAAACAGCTGTCAGAGTAGTGACACTCCTTAGAATAAACTATGACAGTGGAAAATGAGACTTTTGTATTAATATATATAAACTTCTTTGTGATAGGGCTGTTTATTTGAATGTAGTATTCAAATTATTATTATGCTCAATTTTTAATTTGAATATCACATATTTATAGCTAATGGTGGACAATTAAAACATAATTGAAACCATGTTAAAATACCTGACTTTTTCACAGAATACCAAGGATACTGAAAAGTAACAGAAAAGTTTCACTGTTCTACAGAAATTTGTATTGTTTATTAGCTTAAAACTCACTTTAACTTATATTTTTTTAAAAATAGTTGCTATTACATATTTAAAAAAAATAAAAATAAAAAATTAAACTGCTGTTGTTGTTATTTGGTTTTTAGGAGTATTAGCAACTAAGGCTATATTGCTCCGGGGATATGCGGTGGTCATTCCGACCTTTCCGCATCCTCTGTATTTGGTGGTCACGGGCTCGAACTCTGGTTTAATCAAGAAGCGTGTGCTACGCACTGCCACTCCTGCCTACAGAGGCACCAAATTAAACTGCATACTGCTATATGTTCTTGTTAAAACTCAACTACATGTAAGGTTGCATGCAACTTACAGATACCCAGTACCCATTTCAGAAGCTTTATAAAAGAATTTAAATCAGTATCTGCTTTTTTTTATTTGAAAAAATGAAATAAACTCAAGATGATCAGCAGATAGAATTACCTAGCTCTATTTTTCCAACACTCTTAATGCAAAATTCTATGAATTTTCACACTAATTTCACAGTTCAATAATGGGTTCCAAGAATGAGTCTTGTATCACTTCATGTTTATTCAGCCAAGAGAAATTCATTTCTCTTCTGCATTACTGCAAGTACAAGAATGCTTTTAATTAACTCTAATCCCTGAGCACAATACCGGCGAGGTGCCTGTATTGTGCTCAGGGATCACAAACTGCAGATATTTACTAAATTCAACCACAACCATATTATAATTTATTTATACATATACCAATGAGCCAAAACATTATGACCACCTACCTAATATGATGTTGGTCCTCCACGTGCAGCCGAAGCAGCTTGCAACAGGCGAGGCATGGATGCTACAAGATTTCTAAATGCCTTGTGCTATCTGGTACTAATGTGTAACCAGCAGATTGGAGTTGGTGTTCACGGAACATGAGGAAGATCTGGAAGTCTTCCTCATGTTCTGTGAACCAGTCTCGAACAATCCGGGTGGTGTGGCATGGCGCATTATCCTGCTGAAAGACAGCACCGCCAGAGGGAAAGACCGTCGCAATGAAAGGGTGTACCTGGTCAGCAATGATGTTTAGGTAGGTGGTAGACGTCACAGTGCCTGGCACATGGATGACTGGACCCAGGATACCCCAGCGGAACATCGCCCAAAGCATGACACTGCTGCCAGCGGCTTGTTTTCATCCCATAGTGCATCCAGGCAGCATCATTCCCCAGGTAAACGATGCACACATACCCAGTTGTCCATATAGAGTGTAACAGGAAACGTGATTCATCGGACCAGATGACCTTCTTCCAATCACTCAAGGTCCAGTTTCGATGCTCGCGTGCCCATTGTGGGCACTTGAAGCATGGGCACGCAGAGTGGCTATGCAGTCCCATTTTCAGTGGGGTTCGATGTATTGTGACACATTATTCCGTCACCAGCATTGTGACACATTACTCCCGTCACCGGCAAGTTGCCACGTACCATCCGGGAGGGCCTTTGCTTACCTTGCGCATTGATGAGCTGTGGTCATCCAACACCTTGCGAACGGTTCATGGGTTTTCCCCTCCCTGGACCATTTTCAGTAGGTACTAACCATGGCTGACTGTGAGAACCCCACCAGCCATGCCGTTTTGGATATGCTCTGACCCAGTCATCTGGCTATTGCAATTTGGCCTTTGTCAAACTTGCTTACATCCGCTGCCTTTCCCAACAAGAGTAATAGTGAATAATGGAGCTCAGTATCAGGTGTTTTTTATACCTTGTCCCGACCGCACCATATTTCAACTGCAGTTGCTTCGATTTGCATAACGACTCGTTGGTCATAATGTTTTAAGGATGAAAATGATTTATGAAAATGCAAATTTGAAATATAAAATAAAATTTTACTCTTTGTGACAAAGTTTGTACCAAGTTTACAACCTTTTTTATATTGATTTTTATGAAATACCCTTCTGGCAAACCCAGGAAATGATAGCCTGCTGCACATTAAAATTGCTTACTATCCAACCAGAAACTTAGATGCAGCTGGCTGTGTGGTGTGGTATTCTGCAGCATTATGATCTAACTAGACTCATTCGTGGAGAATGGCTATCTGTAACTGATCCAGTATGTAACAGTGCTCAGCATTCACAGTGCCACTCTGCTTAAGGAGTCAACAAAAAGCATATCCCTATGGTCCCAAAACACGGTTTTCACAGTCTTCTTTACTGACAGTGTTGCTTTAAATTTCTCTACAGGGGGAAATGATGGGTGTTTCATTGCAGATGATTTTTTCTATTCTGGTGTCACAAAATGCATCCATGTTTCATTCCTTGCAATGATGTGTAACAGGAACTACATTCCCATCCAGAGTTTTGTGATGACCATTTAGAAGTAGCACCCCTGTACCAACAATAATGTTGGTAAAGCCAATTCACAAATCTATTTCTGTTTCTATAACATAATTTCAGTTGTACACATCAACCAATTGGCAATGAATTTTCATTGGTCTGATACTTTTAACATGCAAAAATTGAATCACACTGTATACTTCTGTCTGATCATGTTTCCAATAGTCCTGTCATCTTGAAACTTTGGCATAGCAATATAACTGCAACTACTGAAACTTGTGGTTTTATGAGGAAAAAGACAAATATGCACTTCCCTAACTGGTAAAACATGCTTTTTCATAAGCTGCTGTTACCTTATTTTTTGAAAGTTAATTTTTTCCATGACGCTAATGTCAAATGATATATGATTATTGTGGATATGTAGATAATTATTCAGTTGAGAACATCAGGTAGGCTATTGCTATTATGATCAAGAAAGCTTAATTAATTTGATTGGAATAAGTTTTACATATTGACAACTGTAAAATTTAATTTAATAAAAAAGTAGTAAATTTTAAAAATATTTAATGATAGTATAACTTGTCACATAATTAGTGTTTTAGGGTTAATGTGAACTGAATTTTATAATTCATACTAACTACATAACAAAATTTGAGATATTTTTCTAAAACCATTACATGATTCTGTGAAATTTTTTTCCATATAAGATTTCTAAAAGAAATTGACAGTAAAGAACTTTTTCCCCCCATTGTGTTTTTTCCCTTTTACTATGAAATTTGGGTAATCTCCTCAGTTAACATCATCATGGAAAAAAAATAATGGATTATCCAAAAAAAGGCAGAATAAACATAAACATCAGGATTTTCAAAAACAGTTAATTTCTTTTGATTTTTAACATCTTATAAAAATTTTACAAAAATAAAAAATAGCAAACAACAAAAATTTTAAAACCATTGTTATATTTTTCTGTTATGACATCTCAAAAAATAATAAACCTTAAATGCTTTTATCTCAAATTAAATAAACATTTATTTACAATACAGTGTCAATTATCCGTACCAACATTATGGCAGGACAATTTCAGAAAAATAAAGCGTTTGATTTTTCATAATCAAATGCTATTCGTATTAAAATTATAAATGAACAGCAAAAACTATGTAACAACATATTTTGGTGCTTGTAATTAAACAAACAAGCATGGCAGTATGTATTTTATATAGAATTTCATTAGCAAAAGGTATACAAAGGTTATGCCAAACACTTGCTAAAAAAAAGCAGTGGGGGGATTATTAAAACTGAAATCTAGAGTTTAGTTAAATAATGTTTCTAATAACTTCTATTTATGCTCAGATAATTGACACTTACTGTATTATTTACTCTAGATTCCTTTTGTCTTATAATATCTATGATTCTAATTTTGCTAAAAAGAAAAGGGGAAAAAACCACTTAAAAAGTAAAGTAAGCAAAAATATGTAAAAGGATTTAATGCAAAATTATTTCAGTAAGAAAAATTACAACGAATACAATGACAAGAAATATTTCTTTTCGAAATCATAAACTGTGCAGCCATAAAAAGAAAACTACGGTACCAAAAAGACAGACAATATTACAGTATTTCTTTCACACTAGAGGTATTTTGGCATGGTAACAGTGATAATGAAAATGATCTCTTATATTCGGTTTGTTACGTTATGAATCGGAGTCATATGTCTTTACAGAAAATAAAAAATGTATTCGTGTTTGTGTGTACGTGTGTATATGTATGTGTATATATATATATATATATACACATACATATAATATCCATGTATATGTATATATATATTACATGGAACACTAAATAATTCTACAGAACAACTATGTTGCATATGATGCTTACATAACTATACAGAATGGAGAGAAAAATACTCCAATAACTCAAGCAGTCCAGTAACACTGAGCATTACACTGACAACAGCCCACTTGTTTTTAAATACAAATGCATTAACACTGATGTATATGAACATACAGCACAGCAGTTCTCCACACCACAAAATATGAAAGCTTTAGCCTTCACAACAAGGCAAACTGTTCACTGATCCACTCTGGCATTCAAAAATGGCTTAGGCTGTCGTAGGCCAGTGACCTCAATTACTGCATATTTGGAAATAAAATGTCATGTGTCATATGGAAGGCTTACACATTATCTGACCGATACACTGCGTGGTAGGCATTCCTTAAAAGGGCATATGGAAAACATGATTCTAAAAGGTCCATTGTCAAAAAAGGAGATTCCTGAACAATTAAGTCCAATAGCAGATAAACACTTTCTCTGTTCCTAGTTGCCTCCTTGTCTGTTTCTTGGCCCAACCTCAACAAACTGGAAGATGCAAGCTAAATATATAACAGGAAGAAATGTAATTAATAACCATGCCCATAACTTTCCCATCTCAAATTTACTAAATTATGATGCTTCTATTACTACTTGTATTTTTATATTAGTTATCAAGAGATAGCTCCGAGTTGCAGGGAAAGGAAAAACAGTTATCAGAAAGTTGTCAATTCTAAATAGATTAAAAATTTACCATTAGAAATTTAGAAAATTTGGCTTTATAATTATAGGAATGAATTTGTATGAAAATATTAAAAATTAGCTCTTTGTAATTTTCAATTTGCTATATTACTTTTAGCTGCACTGATAGGGCAGCATGGACCCAGTTTAGTGTTATTAATTTTAACAATTTAAAACTGTTGATATTTACAGTAGTCACTAAGAATAGAAAATTAGAACTGAATAACTTATTATATAAATATAAAAATCCATTGGTAAAAATAAGCACAAGTTGAAAGAGGAAAATAACATTATATTTATTTTCAAATTTCTTGATTATGAAACCACAACTGCTGTCGCTGCCTTAACTCAGGTAAGCAATCAGAGCCCTTTCTGCAGCAGTTACTTCACCAACGAAATAACTTTTAGGTTTTGCTTTGAATAACTAACAATCTACTCGTTTACATTGAAAATTCTATCAGTCAATTATGTTTTTTAACTGTTTCAAACAAAGCATCAACTCTAGTTCTGTTGAATCCTTTTGTTCTAGCCATACACTTATTTTGTATAGACTGGAATTGTCTTTGTGGCAATTGAAAATATATAGTCAGTCTTTTTATATAAACATATATCTCTTTTTCATCATAAATAGGTATTCTGTGAAGAGAGATTGCATGTTTTTTGTGGGACAATTATGAGATGCTGTGCAGACAGCACAGCAAATGATATAACATGCGTGTTCAAGCACCTTGTTAGAAGTAACTGGAGCTTTGTAGCCATTCCTGAGGAGATGAGACAGTGGCCGTCAGCTGTTTTTTTTATTTTGTTTACTATTCATTAGTATCTATTCTAATTATTTTGTAGGTAATTAGTTTAGCCACTTTGCTGTTATCCTTTGGATATTGCTATTAAATTAGATCCTCCCAAGCTGGGTCATGGATCATTTGAATAAATTTTCCCACATTAAGGAGGGCTAGTAGAACCATATAGTTAGTATTTTAGACGTTCCTTAATCTCATTATACGAGTGTAGGTAATTAGCATAGCCAGTTAAACTTATCCTCATCTTTGTCATCATACAGTGTTCTGGTTGGAGTTGAGCTTATTTTAGTTCGAAACTGGGTGTTCTCTGATGGTATAATAAATTTCGGTAGGTTTCAATAGCACAGTAGACTGTTGTTGTTGTTTGGTTTTTAGGAGCATTAGCAACTAAGGCCATATTGCTCCGAGTATATGTGGTAGTCATTCCCCGACCTTTGTGCATCCTCCATATTTGGTGGCTCATGGGCTCGAAAACCCCGGTCTAATCAAGAAGTGTGTGCTACGCACTGCTGCTCCTGCCCACATGGCTATGGAGGCGCCCAGTAAACTGAATAATAACTAACTAACAATGCATGCAGAGAATGTATGTGTGTGTGTGTGTGTGTGTGTGTCAAATAACACAGAAATGGCCAAATCATGGCTTGCATGCAGCTCTTTGAAACTTGAACTGCAGCCAGGGAAATACGGACTGTAAAAAAAAGAAAAAAACCACCCCAAATATCTAATTATTTTAATACCAACTGGCATTTTTCAAAAAAAATATGTGCAGTTTCTAACTATATTCGTACAAAATATATATAAACAACTATGTCTTGAGTTATGAAAATACCACAAATTCCCAGAAAAAGCTTCTTGGGAAAGACAGTTTCACATCCAAAACGTCTGTTAACCTATCTTTTTTAAACAGGCACTAAGATATGAAAATAATCATAATAACCCAAACTAGTTTTTTAACAAGATTTTTCATGTTATTTTATGACGAGTTATGATATATATATATATTGTTTGTTATTTGGTTTTTAGGAGCATTAGCAGCTAAGGCCATATTGCTCCAGGGATATACGGTGGTCATTCCCTGACCTTTCTGCATCCTCCGTATTTGGTGGTCATGGGCTCGAACCCCGGTCTAATCAAGAAGAGTGTGCTATGCACTGCTGCTCCTGCCCACCTGGCTATGGAGGCACTGATATATATAGTATATATAAAATGTAAGGAAGAGACAAGGAAAAAGGGAAAGAGAGGAAAATAAGAAGATAAGAAAATTATTATTTTTAATAATTTAAAAAATTCTTATTTTTTAAACTACTAACTACTATCTTCATTATTATTCCATCCACCTGGATCATTAATAATAACCACAAAATCATTAAAATCTTTAATTCTAATGCCAACATCTTTAGTATCGAAACTTATGACTTTACTAACTTATTTACTTCCTTGCCACATCATTTAATTATCTCTGTGCTTAATCATTTATATCTTAAATACAAGCATGTTCTACCCGTGGATGAGATTGCCTGGAATAATTATATCAACCTATGTATTCTGAACAACTACATTTATGATGGCATTAGTACCTATAGACATTAGTACCTATAGGAGTTCCCATGGGCTCACAAATTTCCAGTATAGTTTCTAACTTATTTCTTCACTACTACGAAGACCTTTATACTCATAATAATCCAAACCTTAACTTCTTTGCATTTAGATATGTTGATGACATCTTGATTTTAAATAATCATTTTGAAAATATTGCAAAATTTATATATCCTACTGAACTTACCTTAAATAAAGAAAATAATGGTAACCAACACACACAAACTTTCTCGATTTAAATATTACTTTATATAATTCCCCTCTTCACCATACCTTGGAGGTATTTGATAAAATAAGTCAATTTAATTTCAACATTATTTATTTAACAAATTGGAATTCTAATATTTCTGTTAGAGTTCATAAAAATATCATTCATACACAAACTTTACGTCTTGCATATCTTAGCAGCAATCAAGCACTTTTTGTCAAAGCTTTAAATGGCCTTTACACAAAATTATGTTTTAATGATATTCCAATTAATTTTATAAATTGTATTATTAAAAATCTTTCTAACTTCATTAAACAAAAATTCGGATTCACTATGTCTCATTTTGATTAGGGTTAACATGATAATTGTACAGTTGTATGGTTGTATATTTAAATGGTGGTATTTCCACCACTCTGAAAGTGATCACATCATATGACTTCTATTCTGAACGATGCTCATGCCTTTTCACTTTCTAAGTTACTTTCATTTTTATTTCTATTTTTATTTCCATTCTTATTTTATTATTTTTAATTATTATTAATCGGACCTTTTCCTCACTTTTAACTATAGAGGGCTTCCATTGTTTTTTCTACTAAGCAACTTCGCCGTCATCATAGCTCTCCCTGTTTGTATTCTATTTATTAATCATGTTTATTATACATTTTACTAATTGATGCTACATAATTTAAAGGTATTTAATTTTATTCTTCTTAAATTTTCTTTTTACTCTTCTTTTCACTTGTCTTTTTACTTGTTTTTTCTACATCAGACATTAACAAAAAATATATCACAGGCTAGCGGTATTAGTTTTCCTCTTCTACTAACACCTTCACAGCCAAGGCCCTCTCTAAGAGGTTGGTTACTTACGCACCTAGCTTGCCTAGTATCTTTTAAAATCTTTTCCTTCTCTTTACATCTTTCTACTCTTTTTTTTTTTCCGTCCATTGAACTATTAGTGCAATATGAGGGCAATTCGGACATTCCTTCTTTTCTTATTCTCGCTATCTTCGCCTCTCTTTTTTTACTACCTTTTCCCTCCCATACCTTGTATTACTTCCCATTTCTATGCTGCTTCCTGTTACACATTTTTTTTTTTTTTTTAACCTTAACTTAATTCAACAGTTTTACTTAAATATACACACTACGTTGGGGCTACCTTACTCATGTTTACCCCCACAATATTATTATTCTTTATTGCTACCTCCATCAACATGGGTTTGTATAGAAACACAGTGTTTTGGTACATGATCAGGTGTAGTCCCCTGATGAAATACCTGATCTATATGCCAATTTATTTTCATTTTCATTTCTTTTTAATCACTATTTTTTAATATTCATTAATTTCCACTTCCTTTCTAGCTTTTGTAAATATGATTTGGCTTGTTAATTCAGCCTGTTGATTCAGCCATTAATTCCACTTAATTTATTAGGTTCTTAACATTCTTTTTCTTTTATCTTCTTCCATTAGGCCTGGCATGTTGCTGTTAATAACTTTCCCATCTTACTACATCTCTTGTTAATTATTTCTATTTCTTACACACACACACACACACACACACACACACACACACACACACACACACACACACACACACACACACACACACACACACACACACACACTTGGTTTACCTTTATCATTGATGAGCATATTAGAGTAGTTAAAAAGAAGCTATTAACCTATTCTGAAATGGATTTATTTAAAAAGTAAATTTTTACTGCCTGTGTGGATTTTATTTATTAAAAGTGATAATAATCTAACAAACTCTGGTGTCTTATTTCTAATATGATAAGGTTGTAATTTTGTTTATTTGGACAAAATCCTCTTTTAAAGTTCACCCCCACCCACCATATTTCTATCATTACTTGATTTCTTTCTAATATGATTAAACTTCATTTTTAAAATTTTATCTATTATCATACCAACTCTTCTATAAACTACTATAAATACAAGGTGTGGCAATAAAATTCTAGACTGACGTAATAAAAACAACACAAACAACTACAAAAATGGTTTTATTTTTATTCAAAGTAATCATCAGTTGACAATGTACTTGTTACACCATTCTAAAGGTTTATGAAAAGTGTCAGTGAAGGCATTCAAAGAGATGGGTTCAATTTGGTGGGTGTGATTTTCTGTCCTCAACACCCAGAAATCTCTCTAAGGGCAGTTTTCACTTTGGGAAAAAAGAAGTCTGCTGATGCTAGATTTGGAGAGTAGGGCGGATGGTTAAGCTGCACAATGCCATGTTTCATAAGAAATAACTTCACGAGTGTGGAATGGGCAGGAGTATTGTGTAACAAGAACCAGCTGCCTTTCTCTTGAAATTGTGGCTTCACCCGTGAAATGTGCTTCAATAGTCTTTGAAGCAACTGTACATAGAATGCAGCATTGCATTCTATGTACAGTTGCTTCCACTACAGGTACAGATTCCTTGTGAATCACACTGTTTATCAAAAAACATGACCAGCATCATTTTGATTCTGTACTTCTGTAAACAAAGCTTTTTGGACCTTAGTGAAGATTTTTAAGTCCACTATATGCTCTGACACTTATTCTCTGGGTCATATCGAAACACCCAAAACTCATCTCCAGTTCAGGAAATTAGGATTGTCTTGACAAGTCTTCATAGGATGATACTCTTCATTGCTTCTGCTCATCTGTGAGACAGAAATTTTGCACATACCTTCCTTTTCCTTAAATCTTCATGCACAATTTGACAAATCATCTCCTTATTCATATCTAACTCATCAGCCATCATTCTGAAGGTCAAACGATGATCTCTTTCTACGATTTCCTGAACTTTTTGAAACTCTGTCGTCATTTCAAAAGTTCTTCTTCCATTGTGAAAATCCTGACATCTGTCTTCAAACTGCTTATATCATACAAACACACTGGTATTACCAAACATTTCATCCCAATAAACAGTTTTTAACATTTCATATGTTTCTGTCCCAATTTGAAGCAAAATTTGATATTTGTTGGTTACTCCATTGCAAAATTGCGACATGGAACTTTAATGCTACTAATGAAACTGGTTGTTACTTGCAACCTGTCAGCCTACTGGACAATTTCTGTACCACCATTTATATAACTATTCTGCCAGAAGTGATAATCTACATTTTCTTAATATAATAATTGTGACATGGAACTTTAATGCTACTAATGAAACTGGTTGTTACTTGCAACCTGTCAGCCTACTGGACAATTTCTGTACCACCATTTATTAGAGGAACTCTGAAATACAACATACCACTTCCATTTATTTTCAAACTCATCAAAAGGATCACAACATCACCAATCTGGGATCTTATTGCCACACCTTGTATGTAGTGTGTATCTAATAAAAAAATTTTTCCTTAATAACAAAAATTTGGTTTCATAATTATTATTCTTGATGATAATTAACAATGACATAATCAGATACTTTTGTATTATTTATGCAAAATCCTATATTTCTGGCACAGATTATGTTGAGCATAACTATTCTGCCAGAAGTGATAATCTACATTTTCTTAATATAATAATTCATTATATTACACTGAAGAAGTGCTTTTTATTGATCTATATATTTTTTATTTTATCAGTTTTACTTACAGCAAGAAATTCCTTCAGCCGGTCTTCTATATCTCCATGTCCGCATATAGTAAATAGTGCCCCAGCAATACCATTTATTGCTTGAGCAAGGCAATGAATATTGTTCACATGGCCTAAAATTAAAACTACATGTAAGTTAATGCACATATAGCACATTTACAAACTAAATCATATATTTTCTTTGTAACTGATATAGAAAACTAAAGGCTATAAAACAGGTTTTATTTAAAACTGATTTAAAATATTTCATGGTAGTGTTTATCAACCTTCCACTTTTTGCTCCCTCTATTTTGAGCAATCGAAAATTTGTACAGGAACTCCTCGACTTATGTAAGAGTTGTGTTCTGCGGAACGCTACGTAAGTCGGAATTTTTCCCCATGCTTGTGCAGCACTCGCAAATCTGCTCACTGATTGATTGAATCAAAAAAAAAAAAAAAAAAAAAATGTTTGACGAAAAAGTAAATAGAATTATTTATTGTATTTATTAAATTTTTTTATCTTGTGCACAGGAAAAAATTACAAAAAAGTGTGCAATTTTTAAAAATTTCAAATTTATTAAAAAAAGAGAGAGGAGACAGGCATAATGTCAGTAAGTTTTACCTCTCAAGCATATTTGCCAGAATTGACGTCTTCAGCTGATAAGTACGCCGCTGCGGAGGTTGAGGGCGTGTGGAGATTTAGAAGGGGTTGGCTGCTCAACCTTACGAAAGAACATATTAATGGATGACCAGACTGTGGCTTTTTTCTTTTCATCATAGATTTCTTTGTAGCAAGCAAGCATATCATTCGCCCCTCTGTTAACTTTTAAGAATCGTTCCTGTCAGGATCCACCTTCTCAAACCTCGCCATTGCCGATGCAATTTCGCGAAATGCCATTGCCATCTCTCTCTGGCGATGAAGCATCTCGGCTCCTCATTTGGTTCATCTTGAGCTTTGTCAGCATTTTCTTCTTTCACTTTCGCTGCCTGCAAGTCAGTAAGTTCTTCGTTAGATAATTCCTTCTCTTCTTCCTCTATTAACTCCTCCACGTCTTTGGCATCAACCTCCAACTGAAGTAGCTCTGCAACCTTTACAATCTTATCTGTAACCTCTTCATATGATTCGTATTTTTCAAATCCTTCAAAGCCTTTTACATGCTGTGGGCATATTTTCTTCCATGCACCATTTAAACAACTTTTAATAATTTCTGTACAGGCTTTATTAATATTTAAGATGGCATGGTAAATATTGTAAGATTTCCAAAAGTCTCTTAACATAAAATTTTTCTCATCATCTACAGCAGACAATGCCTGAGCAAATGTTGCGTGTAAACAGTATGCTTTTAAATTCAAAATAACACCCTGTTCCATAGGTTGGATGAATGAAGTTGTGTTTGGCGGTAGAAATATGACTCTCACATTCAAATTGAAATCATCTACATGCGTAGGATGTCCAGGAGCATTATCTAATATAAGCAAAATCTTGAAAGGCATCGTTGTCTTTACAATATTTTTCAACCTCGGGAATGAAGCAGCATTTAAACCAATCCTCAAAGAGAGATATTGTTATCCATGCTCTCTGGTTCGATCGGAAATGCATGGGTAGGATAGCTTTATTGATGCCTTTAAATGCACGAGGATTTCCAGAATGGTACACAAGCAGTCGTTTTAATCTGTAATCTCCTGCTGCATTAGCCCCAAGCAAGAGCATTGCCCTATCTTTTGACACCTTGAAACCTGGCTTGTATTTCCTCTTTGGCAATGTGTTAGATCCGGCATTTTTTTCCAATACAGAGCAGTCTCGTCAATATTAAAAATTTGCTGCTTTGAACAGTTGTCTTCATCAATAATTTTTTTGAACACATCACAAAATTTCTCTGCAGCTGTAGAATTCGCACTGGCGACTTCACCGCCTACTTTAATGTAGTGAAAACCAGTGCGATGCTTGAACCTATTAAGCCACCCGTTTCTTGCCACGAACTTGGCTTGGGGTCCGCAGTACTTATCCTTAATATCTTCATAAATACTTGTTGCTTTTGCCTGAATGGTCATTAGACTCGGATACTTGCTTCTGAATCTGATTTTCCATCCATATTATTAGCAGCTGTTCTATCTTTGATATAGCACCTGAATGCTGTTTTGTGATCACTGTTCATCTTAAGTGCTTTCAACTGTTGAAGCAGCGAGACCTAATTCCCTTGCAATAGATGACAAACTTTGTTGTTCTGCTTCGTACTTCTTAATCATTTTCATCTTAATTTCTAAATCAATTTTGTTTCGTTTCCTGGCACTACAACCACTTGCCCTTTTCGTTGGTCGCTTTCCCTTCACCATTGTAATGCGTAAATAGGAATGAAAAGAAGTTTTTGAAAATTTGTTTTTTATATGTTTGAGATTTCAGTGAAGGGGAACACATTTCTCCATAATAACATAAAAACCCACACAATTGCAGTTATTGGGATTATTGCAAATGCAAAAAGATTGAGTTTACTCCCCGTTTATAACTGATTGCACTAACAGAAAAGCCAAATAAAGCGGAAAGTGCAAATTGTTTTTGTTTTATGGTTGTGACCTCCAGAAATGAGCTTCAGAAAAATATCACAGACGTTTAAAATTGATTCTTATAACGGGAACATATGATAATGATGAAAGGTTAATGCAATTTCCATTATAAATATGACCTTTTAGAGAGATAAACAGCTTAGTAATATAGCAAAATTTTCAACATTTCAATTTTTGTAATTGGAACGAATTACAAACAATAAAACAATGTGTTATTGCGTTCACATTATGATATTTTGACGATACCTCCATTTATTCCTACGGGATGCAAAATAAGTTTGCACCAGCCGGCAAAACCTTACATAATTATTTCAATCTTACATAAAGTCGAATTTCCATAAGTCAGGGAGTTCCTGTAATCCCTTTACCTCTGTTTTCTTAATTTACTTTGTTTGAACTTGTGATGTTAATGCTTCAAATTCATGAGGGAACCCCACTGAAGTAACTTTGTGTGATTAACTATGTTTCTTTAGCACCCAGCATGCACAAATTTTTCTGCAGTGCAGGCCATGAATGATGCTGTGCACACTATCCAGCTATCTAGTGAAACATTAACTAGCCTGGACCCGACCAAGAATGACTTCTACAACCAGCTCCAACATACGCTGGATTCAATTCCGCAGACAGAAGTGATCATCCTCGCAGGGGACTTTAATGCCCATATTGGCGTGGACAGATCTGGGTGGGAAACAACAATGGGCAAGTTTGGCCATGGGAAGATCAATGACAACGGCTTACGTTTGTTGTCCTTTGCCGCATCTAACAACCTGATCATTGGAAACAGCCATTTCCAGCACCCTCAAAAACATCAACTTACATGGCGAAATCCATCTGGCAAGGACTCAGCAATCCTGGACTACATTTTGATCAATGCCAGATTTCGCTCATCACTCATGGACGTTCGTGCCATGAGGGGACCTGATTGCGGATCTGATCACTACCTCATCCGGGCTAAGGTGCAGCTCAAATTACGGCATGCAAAAAGATCATCTCGGTCAGCCAAGCTGGACTGGAGGCAGCTAATGAATGCTGCCAACAAACAGGCATATCAGATCGCCCTATCCAACCGCTTCGAGATGCTGGCTGTGCCCGAGGATATAAATGAAGAAGAAAAGCAGATCTCTGATGCCATCCTGGAATGTGCCAAGCCCCTATGTCCACCTGCCCGACGTCGAACACAACCATGGATATCAGACGAGTGCCTCGACCTCGTGGACAAACGGAAACAGGCAAAGTTGGTCGACTTTGAACGGTACCGGCAGCTAAACCGAGAAGTCCGACAAAGAATGACAGCAGAAAGAGAAGCATACTGGAACCAAGTGGCAGACGATCTTGAAGTGGCGGCATCCAAAAACGAGTACCGCACTCTCTACCGCACCCTCAGATGTCTGAGTGGAAAGACCAAATTGACTAGTGACAACATCAAGAATGCTGATGGGACCTTCGTGCGATCACCATCCGAACGCCTGCAACGGTGGAGTGAATTCTTCAAAGCTTTTATAATCACGACCCACCTCAGGGACCGCCAGCAACAGCACTCTCGATCGACCCCCCTGAGGTCTCCATGGTCGATGTTGAGCCTACAGTAGAAGAAGTGAAAGCAGCCATACAATCCCTGAAGAATGGCAGGGCACCAGGAGTGGACCAAGTCACCACAGAAGCGATCAAAGCCGGGGGAGATGTACTGCTTCGCCGACTACACTCACTCCTCAAAACCATCTGGTGCACTGAACAAATTCCGTTAACATGGAGGAAAGCCATTATCGTACCGATCCACAAGAAAGGTGATAACCGGGACTGCAAGAACTACCGTGGCATCAGCCTCCTTTCCATCATCGGAAAGGTCTTTATGAAGATCATCCAGTCAAGACTGCAAAAACATCGCGAGCAAACCAGTCGAGAAGAACAGGCAGGATTTAGACCCGGGCGAGGATGCTGTGATCAAATCTTTGCCATTCGTCAGCTGATGGAGGAGAGGATCCGGTGTGGACAGCGAACCGTCATTGTTTTCATTGACTTTAAGTCTGCTTTCGACTGTGTTCACCGGCCTGCCTTATGGAAACTACTAGAGGTTGAACATGTACCTCGAAAAGTCATCACACTCCTCCAAACTGCATACAACGGTTTAACCAGACAGGTGCGCATCCAGAACGATTTATCTGAGGAATTTACCATCCAAACTGGAGTCCGCCAAGGGGATGTAGCCTCCCCGTTGCTTTTCAACATCGTGGTCGACGCCATTATGAGGCAAGCATTCAGAAACATACAGGGCATACAATATGACAAGGATCACTATGTGACTGACCTGATGTTTGCTGATGATAGTGCTATCCTTGCCGGTAACGACGCTGAAGCCACGGACATCCTCTACGACATTGCCCGCATTGCCCGGCCATACGGTTTGAAGATCAATGCTGGTAAGACAAAGGCCCTGACAACAGATGGGTCGCAAGCCACCATCTATCTCGAAGGCGTCCTGATCGAGCAAGTGCAGGACTTTAAATACCTTGGGTCGCTGGTCCAGGAGAAGAAAGTTGCATCCACCATGGAAATCCACAGCAGAATTGGACAGGCGGCCACTGCGTTCGCCTCGCTCAAATGGTGTCTGTGGAAGAGGACCAACATTTCCACAAAGACTAAAATCCGACTCTTCCGGACTTTGATCCTGCCCATTCTTCTTTACGGATCGGAAACATGGATTTGTCTCAAGTTAGATTTGAACAAACTTGAGGTATTCCAAATGCGATGCCTGCGGCAGATCTTGGGCATCTCTCTTCGCGACCGCATCACTAATGATACCATCCGCGCCAGATGCCAACAGCAACCAACCATTGCCGACCAAATCCAGAAGCGAAGGCTCAGATGGTTTGGCCACGTATGTAGAATGGGCACGAACAGAATACCATCCACACTCCTTTGGAGACAACGACCCACCCAATGGAGCATCCAACGGACCGCGCCTAGGAAAACGTGGGCCAAGCAAGTGGAAGATGACTTGAAGAGCCGACATCTCGACCTTAACCAGGCCAGGACTGAAGCCATGGATCGTAAGGTATGGAAGAACATCACAGAGCAAGTCCGAAACCCTGCGGCACCTACAGCAGCATACTGGTTGCGTGGCCAACCGCCTCCCCCAGCTGCCAGCTAAGGACCAAAGAAGAAGAAGAAGAATAGTAATATTACTGTATACCTTATACACATGACAAACATTGTCGTCCATGGTGGATATGCTTGCACTGCTGCTTATCTTGAACAAGTGTCCTACGATTGACAAAGGCAATGGTAGGATGGTATCCCCAGAAATAACACTTAGTTTCTGTCTTTATAGAGACATTTTGTGTTTTATTAATTTATTATGGTATATTGTTCCTTCCTTCCACAATACAGTCAGTCATCATATAGCACAATAGTTGTGTTTCTAGAAACCCTTGTGCAATGCAAAATCGTGCAATATAAACAACAGGCTCTATGGGAAAAATAGGGTTAGGGGCAGAACACCCAAGATTGAACACATTTGTAACCAAACACAATAAACTATTACATAATAAAATATTGCTAATGCTTTTGCTTCTATTGTTGGCAAACTTGTTCATTGTTTGATTTTCAATCCAAACAGATGACAGCCATTCCATCTCTTCCAATTCTTTGTGTCTTGATCTAATGGATTTTAATTACAGTTTGAGTTGTTCCTGTTATGAAAGTTGCTTTTATTTTCTCTGCATTCTTTCTAATCCTCGGCGTTGCCTCATTTAGGCCTGTAGCACGTGCAATATCACATGGTCTTTCATTTCGCTCAAAGCGTTTCACATTTTTTCTCTATCGACAGAGGCGGACTGGCCATAGGCCTTACCAGGGAAACCCTGGTGGGCCGGAGGCCAGTGTGATTTTGGCCATAAACACTCTAGAAATACATGAGGCTGCTACAAATTTTCCCGGGAAAGAATTTTTGACCCAGTCCGCCTCTGTTTATCGATATTGCTTTTCTTTCTCTCTGAATCTGTAGTGTCTTCACCAGGACTCTTCCTCTTCACACCTTTTAAGAATTTTACTCATTTTTAGGGAATGAAGCACAATTACAAAATGAGGAGGCATGCTTGATACACATAAACAAAGTTGCACGTGTAGCAACTGAATAAACAACACTGTAAAGGCAGAGAAACACACTATTAACACCTCATATTTTACTAAAGCACATTTCTGGGGGTTGCTACCATAAAACAATAAAAACAATTTCCAGTTGTATTCCTGCTGGTGGAATCTGTTACAAACGGGTAGTAAACTGGATCTAATTACATTTGCGATAATACCGATAGCTGGAATTGTGTGGTTTTTATATTCTTATGATGAAATGTGTTTCCCCTTCACTGATATAAAAAACAAATACATTTTCAGAATCTTCTCTTCATTCCTATCGTGTTGCATTCAGTTGGGGTGATTCTGCGCTCGACTGCCATTTCTCATAAACACAAAGGCGAATCGTGCATAAGCGAATTCGGTTCGTGTTATATATCGTTCCCCTATTTATATATCGTGTTTGATCGAATTTGTGTAGTGTAAACACGTGTTATACGAGGACTGACTGTACATCCTTTGGGACCCTCTTAAGGGGTTCACTAATTGAGAAACCCTGGTCCATGGGGAACTATTGGACACATCTCCTGTCTAAGCTGTCAGCAGATTTTGTGAGATATCAACTAAATAAGTTTATAAATAGGGGTGTTATGTAAATGTTCTATTTCTAAGTTTTTGTTATTACCATTACCTGTGACAAATAAATCAAAGTAAAAAGCTAGTCAACATCATTCTTTCAATGATTTATACATCAAATGTAGATCTGTTACCCAAATAAAATGTTCATTATTATTTTGTTTATGAATATAAACTCTTCACTCTTTACTGAATATATAAGAACTTTGTAAAAAGAAAATTCTTTTTTTGTTTTTGTTTTTCATAATTTTATACATTTTCATGTTATGATATCGAGGGTTTAGTGTCAAACAATGTTAACTATAAAATTACATTTCTGTTTTGAGACAACTTTAATTTTACTTTGTACAAATAACAATGCATATCATGTCACAGAACTGTATCTCTCTAGTACTTTACAAGTTAGCTTGAGCTATAAGCACATTTCTAGAAAACCAAAAAAATGTCAAATGAAATTTTTTTGGTTAATTATCAAAACTTTTACTACAAAATGATTTTGTAGTTAATGCTGTTTGATACTAAACCCATGATATAGCCTATTTGCAGTTCCCATGTGTTACACTTTGCACATTTTTTCACATGGTTTAATCATAATTCATATAAAATCAATAATGAAACAAGCAACTGCAGCTAATTTATGTGTATATAAATACCGAAGTTATGCAGTGCACACTTGTGAAATTAATAACGGCACTGAAAATGAAGTCTAATCAATATAATTTTTTTGTGTTGAACTAGTGGTCTCATAATTGCATTAATTTTAATTTGTAAACATTGTTCAAGAAAATTAAACTTTCTTTGCTATGCTTTTTAAAATAAAAATGCAAGTGGCATGTTAGTTTTTATAAAGTGGGTGTGGGAAGAAGAGGGTCATGGTTCACTCTAAATTTAATATATCTCAATAAATAAAAAAATAAATAATAAAAAAAAAATAACAACAAATTAAATACATACAGGGTGTACAACAGTTAATTTACTTTTTTATTTGTATTACTTTTTAGATGAAATAATTAATCTGTATAAAAATGTTTGCATTTTATAGCTAAGGCAGAACTTAATCCTATGCGTTTCAGATATACAAGTGACAGACCAACATGGAAAATAAACAATTAAAACTAGATCAGAGAAAAATAATAACATGTGGGAGGAAAAGAGGAATCAAAAATGCCAAAAATGTTCAAGCCAACAGAGATGTCCACAGTTACCTAAAATATCAGCAAGGAAGTGGTCTCAAGAACTGTGCACAATTATTAATGAATAATATAGTTCCTGCAATATTTTTTGAATTATGAAGAGGTTGGGGGTGGAGAGTGCTTCATGCTTACATTTTATACCTGTGTAGAGTTATAAGACTAGAACAATGTCAGATTTACAGGCAAAAGTATAATGAATTAAAAATTGATATGTGTGCAACTGTATGATGAGCTGTTGAGAAATGATACTCTAATACTATTGTAGTGGGGTGAGGTAAAGTTCTGAATGGCTGAAGACTGATACATAACATAGAAAGTAGGAAAGTAAACAGATGATGAGAAAGTAGAAGGTTATGCAGAATTTTGAGCCTGAGAGAAAGAATATGGGAATGAAACAAGTATCAACCCCCAAGAATTTTACTCGAAGAAGGAGTGTGAAAACTAATGTACAATGATGTCTTGGAGTGAGAATATTAGATTATGCAATGGGTTTTAGGCCAGTTGAGGTAAGGGCCAAAGAGTCTGGCATAATTAATGAATTCTGTGGTCAAGGCATTTATAACAGATGTGTTACTGGCATCAAAGGGGTGGAAGATAGGAAAATGAACATAATAACATAATAATATAGGATGCCATGATGTACTTAAATACCATTTAAATTTTTTGGTTTCTTTGCAACCAATTACCACTGATCACAGAGAAATGTGGGTGCGATTACCCATGATCTTAAAGTGTTTTCAAATAGATTTTTCAAGAATTTTAAGCATAATTGTACTGATGGGCAACAGGGCAAAAATCTTTGGTTGCAGCAGTTGTTTAAAGATGGGGCACCACTTCAGTCCCAATAATTGCCAAATCTAGGAAAATATATAACTCAAGGTAAGAATTTGGTTAAACATGTTAGTTTGTCAGACAGGATAACTGATGGGCCAGACACAAAAGATGGAAATTTAGTCAATAAAGGGAGTTGCATAAATGGAAGGGAAAGGGGGAAGAGAAGGTGACTACCAATAATATTTATGAATTCTTTGTTGTTGTTTTGTTTATTTGGTTTTTAGGAGCATTAGCAACTAAGGCCATATTGCTCCAGGATATGCAGTGGTCATTCCCTGACCTTTCCGCATCCTCTGTATTTGGTGGTGACTGGCTTGAACCCCGGTCTAATCAAGAAGCGTGCGCTACGCACTGCTGCTCCTTCCCACCTGGCTACGAAGGCGTCTGAATTCTTTGTGATAAGACTGGCTACCTAAGAGCATCCAAACAAAATGGAGGGGGTGAGATGCCACAGCTGAGAAATGAGCTGTTGTTTGCTTTTTCCCCAAAGCAACCAAGGCTATGAAACATCAATGTATTGTACTCTGTATTTATAGGCTGGTTTTCTTGTTTTGCTTGATGAAAAACCAAGTTTCTTGTGGGTATGCAACTCTCAACCAAATTCAATTAACTTAGCCCATAAAAATTCCTTCCATCTTGATGGGATTGGAACCCAAGCTTTTTGCACATTGTGCAAAAGGAGGCAATCACAACCACTGTGCTACCCACCAGGATCAATAAGCAAATAATGTAATTAATCTAGGAAGGGAGGTCACGGTGGTTGGATATGTTAGCAGAGTCATTAATAGAAAGTATGGAAAACTCTTTGTATGCATCTTGCCTTGAGAAGCCAACAAATAAAGTAGCTGAAAAAGAGATGAAAGCCTCTTTGTGATGTCCAAGCTTCCTTCTGGCGACATTTTAACCCTGTAGAAACTTAACCATTATAATAACAAGATTAAAAAAATTAAGTCATTGTGGGACATATCAGAACTAGCTCTAAGATAAATGGATTGTGCATTCTCTCAAAGGTTACGTATCTTCTTTGATAAACAAGTAACCAGGAGACAGACTTACTTACCTCGCTATGTTAAAGAAGTGATTGCAGCTGATAAATGGAAGACTTCTAAGGAATCCTGCTGTGTTCTATCCTGTCAGAACTAGAATTATGTTGTAGCATAAGCAAAACTTTTATTTCATAATTTGTTTCAAGGCATGGTGTGAAGGTTTTTCAGGAGTTAAAATATCATGTGAACTTTAAGGGTGACTTATAGCACCCACATTAAAAACCTGTTAACTTTGGAAATATATATATATATAAAAAAGGATGGAGTTCTTTTGAAGTGCAGTGGCAGACAAAAAAACTGCATCACCTTAAAAAGAGCAACACGTAACGAAACGTATAAGACATTATTTGATTACAGTCATTTTGTTTGTCACAAAGCAAAGGTATTGTGTCAGATAATGCTTCTATTGCATCAGCCGTTTCTATAAATATGGAAAGGTATACATGCTCATTAGTATCCTGTTTTGTGGAGGTGTAAGCATGGCACCAAGAAAAAAAAATTGTAGCTGTTGCTTTGTCACAGGAAGGGCTTTCTCGCGTGCTAGCACTGATAAAATAGGCTGCCACCAGTCAACAGTATACTGAAATTAAAGCGTGAAACCGGTGATGTGAAGAGAAGACCTGGATCAGGCCGTAAGAGAGTGACTATGCCTTCCCAAGATCGATATTTGAAACAGCTATGCCCTTGTAATTGCCATGCTAGTGCTCCTGATCTAAAACTGGATTTTGAGATGGTCTCTGGTGTTGAAACAAGTGCATGAACTATCCAGATAGCTTTTGGAATTTGGTCTACATGCCTATCAGCCCAAGAAGAAACCTTTGTTAACCCAACAAATGAAGAAGCGACTTACTTTGACTAAAACGCATTTTTCATGGACAAAAGAGCAATGGGACACTGTCATCTTTTCTGACGAATCGAAATTCAACCTGCATGGCTTGGATGGGAAGTGATAGATCAGAAGATGAAAATTGGAGGCATACCATCCTGACTGTAAAGTTCCACGCCAGTCAGATGGTCTGGGGATGCATAACAAGCAAAGGGGTGGGGCGAATTAAGCTTATTAACGGAACGGTGAATGCAGAAACCTACACTGCTATCTTGGAGGAGTGCCTGAAACCCGTTATTAGGGATTACCACAAGACGTCCAAACTGCATTTTTAAACAAGACTCAGCACCTTGCCACACAGCAAAATTGGTAAGTTTTATGCTATTTAGACTTAATGATGAGTTTTTCTTCTTGTCTCACAAGGGTTAAAATATACTTACACCAATGTGTTCCCTAGTTTTTCTCCCTTACGGTGCAGTCATACCTCAGAAATGCTTGCATTACAATGTTGGACTGGCCCGGCAAGTGCAGATTTGAACCCTATTGAAAAGTGTTGGTACATAATGTCGTCTAAAATTGCTCAGAAGAAGCCAACAAGTAAGATTCAGCTGCAGGAGAGCATTGTAAGGGTGTGGTACCAGGAAATTGGGCAACAGTATATCCAGAAGTTAACTAACTCTATGCCAGATCGTGGCAAGGTTGTAATTGTAGCTTGAGGAACAACAATAAAATATTCAGGACTTATTTTGCTGATTTACAGTACATAATACTATTACGTTAACTTGTCATTTCAGTTTGTACACGTGAATGCAATAAAATGTATGTTTGGTTGTCATGATTGCCATTTGCATGATTTCTCATATTTCCATTAATTACGCATTTTACCCTTTGGGAAGATATTTATGGCAATTAGGTATATCAGGTGGAGTGTTTTTATTGGATTTCATTCACAGAGATATATATCTATATATCCCATTTAATAAAAGCATTTCAAAAATTTCTGCAACCCACAATGCAGAGCAAAACACATTCTTTGCAAAATTCATAAGTGATGCAGTTTTTTTGTCCGCCACTGTATGTAACAGAAAATTCAGAGGCTTTCTCAAACAAGAAGTCTATTTATGCTGTTTGTTTGTTATTTGTTTTTTAGGAGCATTAGCAACTAAGGCCATATTGCTCCGGGGATATGCGGTGGTCATTCCCTGACCTTTCCGCACCCTCCATATTTGGTGGTGACGGGCTCGAACCCCGGTCTAATCGAGAAGCATGTGCTACACACTGCTGCTCCTTCCCACCTGGCTATGGAGGCACCTGTCTGTTTATGCAAGGTATAAAAAATTTGTGTATCTAGCACGAATTTCTGTGCCTGTAGGGTGTACTTCGGTGATAAGTTTCATTGTAATAAATTTAAAAGGTTGTTAAATTTTCAATTATAGTAATCCTGCATACCCAAATAAAGGATGTATATATATATATTTTTTAAACTGACAGCCAATATCACAAAAGGACAGACACACTTCTAAGCAATATATGTGCAACGGATACTTTCCCTTTGGCAGAATATTTCAGCTTAAATATTATATAGGGAACTTTTTAGTGAATGAAATTTATTAAGTTTTTCATGATAAGTTTATGATTTGTGGTCTCACAATCTTAAAGCATAGATCTATATGATTTATGATTTTTGTTTGAGGTAATCTGAAAGAAAAAATGTGCTAATGTAACGTTTGCAAAGAAAACAATAAAATAACACCACAGACTACTGCCAAATAGAAAGTATCTGACAAAGCTTCCAAAGAAGGCAGATTTTGCTATATGTACACAAATTCTAATTATTAAAAGTTAGCAATTCAAGCAGTCCATGCTATGCAATTTATAATTAGCATAATTTTTCACCTTCTAGAGCAGCCTTGTAATATGAACCTTCATTCCTTGCAAGTTTAGGTAAGGAAACAGCTACAAATACCATTAGCAAACAAGCTATTTGATATTCATCTTCACCGAGCTCTGCGATATAAGAAAATTTCTTATATTTTAAGATAATTTACATTAAAAAAATGAATAAACAATCTGAATGCTTATTTATCATGCATAAAAACAATGAATGCTTATCAGCTAGAATTATCTTACTTAAATTACTTGAAAAAAGTACATTTTATTGCTCAATCAATCTAGATATTTTTATGAAATCTGTTATTTTTATCTGGGCGTAAAAAAAAATTTAAGTACTCCACGTGGGAGTAATATAATATTGAATTACAATTTTTGGATTTAGCTTTCATCATACTGGAGTCAGTGACATGCACACTCATTCTTCAAAAACTAATAATAATAATAAATAAAAAAAAACTGTGATGACAATAACAGATGAGACATCCATTTCTTTCCATGATAGTAAAATGGTGTTGTCACTCATCTGGAAAGGTACGAGTTCAAGCCCATTAGTAGCGTAGCAATTTTTAATCATAAGTAGTCTATAAGCTAACTCCAATCTATCAAGATTGGAGTTAGCTTATAGGCTACTTAGTATGAATGAGTAAGTGGATCTCTACTTCCTTGGTCTGGTGAATTATTATAATTTTTTTTTAGTCCATACAAAATGAAAATGGGCCCATAAACATACATGTACAGACAAAATACACATTGCTCATATTAGAATTAGTCACTCAACTATGAAGGAGGAAGAGTTCAGTATGACAGCAATCATATTGTTCCCCCTAGGCACAACTGCCACTGTGGGTAAATAATGAAGATGATTATAAATAACTGCTTCCAAAAGACTTCAGCAATAACAGTATTATGGTCCATTGAAATGATACTATTTACTCCAAGAGCTGAAAACAGCCAAAGCATCCAAAAAGCCAAATGTATGTAGGTTGCACTTTCATTTTGGCCAATGAAAATCACTGTAGAAGGACATGTGTGAGTAATTTAGGGTTAATGCTTACCATAATATTATTATTGCTGAAGTATTTTGGAAGCAGTTATTAAAAATCATCTTCATTATTTATCCACAATTGCAGTTGTGCTTAGGAGAAACAATTTGATTACCTTTACTTCACCAATCAATTTTTTTTATGAAGAATAGGCAAGAAATAGTTAAAAAAAAAACAAAAAAAAAAAAAAACAAAAAGAACAGGATTTTATTTTTAATTCAGTGTATTGTATAATATTCAGTATAAAATACAATACACTGTATCAAAAAACAATACACTGTGCATTTAGTGTATTGTTTTTTGATCTTATTATACAATACAGTGTATTGTATAATAAGATCAAAAAACCTCATTAGAAACAACAGCCTTGCTATCCAAGACTGTTGTTTCAAAAAAATAAAAAGAAAAAATTGGACTGTGAATGACAAAAAAAAAAAAAAAAAAATAAAAATAAATAAATAAACTTTCCCCATAGCAGAAGTGATATACATAGGATGTTTCAAAATTATGTATACAAACTTTAAAAACTTATCTTTAATGAATAAAAACAAATTTTTTTTATAACAATAAAACTTTAATTGTTCAAAATGCCCTCCATCAGCATTAATGCATCAGCGGCATCTGTCTTCAACAGATCTTCATACTGAAATGCACAAATCAGGTGAAATGTTTTCTGCTTCTTTTTGAATTTTTTAATTCCTTCATCATTCTAAAAACACTTGTATGGTTTAAACCTAGCTCTTGTGAACACAGTCTTGTTGATTTTCTTGAGGTGCACAAGATTGCATTTCTTACAGCTTCAATGTTTTCATAACTTCTTGATGTCCTCTTCCTGCCACATTCTTAGTTATTAATATTCTGAATGGTTCCATGCTCCTCAAATTTATCCCGCAAACAAGTAATTAAATGTGTGGGTGGTTTTGTTCCATATTGTGATTTCTAAGCATGCTGAACTTCATTGACATTTTCATATTTCCAAGACCATTTTATAATTGCCTTTCTTTCTTCAAAACTTAGTTGGATACTCTCCATTGTTTTAGAGGTATCTATAAAATAAAACAAAAATTAAATTATTGTAAAAAAATTGCCTATTTTTAAGCTACAAAATGAGTTTAAGAAACTTAATTGGCGCATATTGTTCATTAAATATAAAATTTTAAAGTGTATATTCATAATTTTGAAACACCCTATGTATGTATATATATATATATTGGTCGATTTTATTTAATTAAATGGTATTTATCTGTAGGGAATTAGGTGTATATGGACCAAGCTACCAAGTTAGTAAAAGTAAACTAGCTTTAGCCTGGTTGGCCTATATAACTTTATATTAATGAAATGGATATAGGCCACCCAGGCTAAAGCTAGTTTACTTTTACTAACTTGGTAGCTTGGTCCATATACACCTAATTCCCTATGAATAAATATCATTTAATTAAATAAAATCGACCAATATAATTTCACGCACGTATAATGTCTAATTTAATTGCCCTATGTACAATAGCATTAATGTTGCACAACTGACAAATACCTAATACTGTAAACTTTACCAGATATCATTATTATAATCTTTAATAAGAACACAATATATATATATATATTTACAGTTAAACTTTTTCAATTAAGAATTAATTACAAGGATCAAAAGTGCATATTACATTGGAGGAATACAATTCATACTTATGTGATTCTAATAAATATTTAAATTCATAAGCCTTCTTGTTTTTGGTGAATCAAAGAAACTGGCATGCCAACTAATGGTTCCAAGTATTTAGAAGTTTTCATTTCTATAAATGAAAACTCTAAGAAGTCCATACTCATTCAGAAAATTCACTTATGAAAGGATTAATTGCTCATTTACATTTGTATCTTTTCTTGTCACTTATTAATTAAAAATTTCACAACAAAATTAACAAATGATAAGTGTAATAGTATTGTAATTTTTTCATCATTACTGAGTTTAAAATCAGCATGGTAGCACTGTACATTTAAATATTAAATTGAACTAGTTTAGTCATTTTCTTAAATGAAAACAAAATTTGTAATTTTTAGGGTTTTGGGTCGTTCTGGTTATGGGCAGGGCTCAACAAGCACAGTTACCATGGTCTCCATGGCACAGGATATCTGGCTTGCCAAGTAACATTTTACAAGTAAGACTAGCAGCAGCGAGGTTGAATGATAATTCTCTGTTTTAAGTCACTGCAATCCATCTGGAAAATCTTGCAAGGACTGATGAAAATTTCAACAAAAGTACAATACAATGGCATTAGCATGGATGTAAAAACAACAGCATTATTTGAAGAAATGTGGTGAAAAATAAATAGCCCGACGAAATCATATCTGGCTTACGTTAGGATATCAGTAAAATTAACTGGAAAGCATTTTGAAATTAGTTTCTTATATCAAAATTGATGTCTTTTTTGAAGGACATATCACATATATATAAATCATAGCAGAAAAAACTAAATAAATATTCAAAGGTTGTTAATTATTGAAAAATTTAAAATTTAAGTGAAAACATATGTTCTTCATTTTATGTATTTTTCATAAGCCTTCTTGTTTTTGGTGAATCAAAGAAACTGGCATGCCAACTAATGGTTCCAAGTATTTAGAAGTTTTCATTTCTATAAATGAAAACTCTAAGAAGTCCATACTCATTCAGAAAATTCACTTATGAAAGGATTAATTGCTCATTTACATTTGTATCTTTTCTTGTCACTTATTAATTAAAAATTTCACAACAAAATTAACAAATGATAAGTGTAATAGTATTGTAATTTTTTCATCATTACTGAGTTTAAAATCAGCATGGTAGCACTGTACATTTAAATATTAAATTGAACTAGTTTAGTCATTTTCTTAAATGAAAACAAAATTTGTAATTTTTAGGGTTTTGGGTCGTTCTGGTTATGGGCAGGGCTCAACAAGCACAGTTACCATGGTCTCCATGGCACAGGATATCTGGCTTGCCAAGTAACATTTTACAAGTAAGACTAGCAGCAGCGAGGTTGAATGATAATTCTCTGTTTTAAGTCACTGCAATCCATCTGGAAAATCTTGCAAGGACTGATGAAAATTTCAACAAAAGTACAATACAATGGCATTAGCATGGATGTAAAAACAACAGCATTATTTGAAGAAATGTGGTGAAAAATAAATAGCCCGACGAAATCATATCTGGCTTACGTTAGGATATCAGTAAAATTAACTGGAAAGCATTTTGAAATTAGTTTCTTATATCAAAATTGATGTCTTTTTTGAAGGACATATCACATATATATAAATCATAGCAGAAAAAACTAAATAAATATTCAAAGGTTGTTAATTATTGAAAAATTTAAAATTTAAGTGAAAACATATGTTCTTCATTTTATGTATTTTTATTGCAGGCAGAATGGTTCCACATTGGAAAACAAGCCAGTAGCTTACCATTTATAATTATTATTATTTTTTTTTATTTATTTATTTTTAATGAACACACCAAACACGACCGGTACTAGAACCTATTTTATTTGGTACCGTGCAGGAGGGCTGAAGGTTGAGAAGATGAAAGAAGATACTTGTTGACATTAGACTTGAATTTCTATAGATTGTAGTTTTCAGGAAATATGTATGACGGAAGGTTGTTCCAGAAAGTTGAATGAATAAATGAGGAAGAAGAAGAAAAGTTGGTTCTGTGAGTTTGAAGTTGGATAGTAAAAGGATGTTGACTGGTTGTGTCACATGTTTGGACTGCTTTGGAAGAGAGAGCGGGAATTGTAAAAGCCAGTTCAAAAGAACAGTGCTCATGGAAGTATCTACAGAAAAGGCATGCAGCAGAAACAGAACATTTATGAGACAGAGAGCGGAGAGATTCTGTTAGAGGTGAGTCATTAATTAGCCTAAATGCTCTCTTTTGAATGGAATCAAGAAGCCTGAGAGAGGTTTTGGGGGCACCGCCCCAGATGCAGGAACAATATTCCATAGTAGGGCATATTTGCGATTTGTACAGAGCAAACAGCTGTTTGGAAGAAAAGTAACACCGATTGCAAAAGAGAAAACCCAGTTTTTTAGATGTAGAAGAAGCAATATGTAATGTGCTTATGTCAAGAGAGAGATTAGAAGTCAGGGTAATCCCCAGTAGAGATATATGATCTTGCCTAGAAATCAGTGTCATCAAAGATAAGCATAGGAGCAAAGGAATCCTTTTTGCAAGATATAAGACAACTGAGTTTTAGGAGGATTGAAATCAACTAAGTTATCTTTGTCCCATTGGAGAATTACCTGAAGATCACCGTTTAAGGAATTGGTAGTGGATATTTGAGAAGTTGAAGCTGTTTGTGCAGGGCACGATTTCTTAAACTGGAAAGTGGAATGCGATGTGCTATCATCAGAAAAACTATGGATAGGATTTCTAGTCAATGGAAGGTCATTAATATACAAGGGAAAAGAGTGGAAGAAAGAACTGAACCTTGGGGAACATCAGCATTAGTGAGAAGTTATGACAGAAAGCCATCAACCATCACCCACAGTGAGTGGTCAGAGAGAAAACTGGATACCCAATTACAAAAACAGTTGGCAAACCATAAGATGGAACCTTATTTAGAAGACCTTTATGCCAAACATGATCAAAAGCCTTTGAAATGTCAAGAGCAACTGCTTGAGTTTCACCAAACGTTTTCCATTGAATTTGTCCACAGATGAGTAACATAAGCCATAATACCACCACTCGATCAACATTGACAGAATCCACACTGGTGATCATAGATAGTTTAAGAGTTGGCTGTTAACTGATTTCTCCATTACTTCCCTTTTCAGGAATTGTCTGGAGAATTTCCAAGCAGAAAGGGAAAACACATTTGGAATAAGAAAGTGAAAAAAGGTGACACAGAACAACAAGCAGTAAGTTCAGGAGCACAGGTTTTAAGAACTAGTGAAGAAATATTATCAGGACCTAGAGCTTTCTTAGCACTGAGATTGTTTAAAATCCTTCTGACATCCTTTTGAAAGAAGACCACAGGAACCATGGAATGGAGTGTACTGGGAATTGTAGGCGGTGATTTACCAAGATCATTAAAACATGAGTTGAAAGAAAAGTAGGATGCTAGCAGGTCAGCTTTATCTTTGTCTGAGGTGGCAACAGAATCTTACTTAGAAGCTCTTTATGCCAAACACGATCAAAAGCTTTTGAAATGGCTTTGAGGTGGGAATAGAGACTGGAATGCTCGACTACCATTTGGACAAGAAGCAATTTTTCTACTCTTAACCTGTTCGAAATCTAGTTTGGAGTGATTAATAACTGCTTTACAATTGTTGCAAGCTTTGGTGTAGGCAGAAAATGAACTTGGAAATTTGGATACAAGCCAATTGTGATATGCAACACTTATCTTGAACAGCCTTAGCACATTTATTGGAAAACCAAGGTTTGAATAAAGTATGAGATTTTAAGGTGGAGTACGGAAAAAAGGATTTCATCCCTCCAAGAATAATTTCACTGACACGATCTGAGCAAACATTGTTCAGATTTGAAACAATAATCTGACCAAGGAAAAGAAGAAAAGAAATCTTGCAGATCATCCCAATTTGCATTCTTGTAATGCCAAAAAAGACAAGGTTGAGAATGGCCACAAGAGAAAGGCTCCATTGGAGAAGAGTTGTTGCTGTTGTTATTTAGTTTTTAGGAGCATTAGCAACTAAGGCCATATTGTTCCGGGGATATGCGGTGGTTATTCGCTGACCTTTCCGCATCCTCCGTATTTGGTGGTCACAGGCTCGAACCCCAGTCTAATCAAGAAGCATGAGCTATGCACTGCCACTCCTGCCCACCTGGCTACAGAGGCGCCTACTTGGAGAAGAGACCATTACCAAGTTGTGATCTGAGGTGCTTAGAAACCCCCCCCCCCCTCTCTCTCTCTCTCTCTCTCTCTCTCTCTCTCTCTCTCTCTCTCTCTCTCGCTCTCTCTCTCGCTCTCTCTCTGACCGTAAGGGCATTGGCTGCACGGTTAGGATTGTCTAGTGTTCTGGTAGGTAAATGAACACTCTGTATGAGGTCATTAGTAATTGCGAAAGCCTCAGCATTACCAGTTGGGCCTATGGACTAGAAAATGGAAACCAGCTTGAGTTGTGAATGTTAAAATTACCAAAGAAAATTACCTCACTGTTAGGAAAGTTTTACTGAAGAAAGTAAAATTTCAAAGAGAGGAATTCAAAGAGTTTCAAGTGATTAGAGAAGTTGGGAGAATGATAGAGGCAAAAGATGAATTTGAAAGAAATGTGGTAGAGAGATTTAAGCTAGAGAAGATTAAAAAGAGGAGATTCCAAATTACTAAGTCTCTGACAGGGATTATCAGAATTGATATATACACACGTACCACCTTTGAAGCAAAAGGAATCATGTGAATAATTTGGACAACCAGGATGATAACTGGAAATAAACATCGTTGGGATTGGAACTGAGATGACATATTTGCAAAAATAAGAGAAAGTGTTTCGGAGGCTTCGATCTATTCAGAGATAAGTTTGTTCTATTAATTTGACAATTCGTGATGTATTCAGTAGTAAGAAAAGGTGGGGAGGACATGCCTGTATGAAGTAAGGAAATTTTTGAATATGGTGTACACATGGCAAGAATATATAATATTGGTGTAAATACACCAGCTTACCCAAAAATTTAACTACATAAGTAGTGTAACGGCATCGTTTGATTTTATCTCATATTGTGGCTACCTTCACAACAAGATACTAGGTATTGCACTACTTTGAATAAATAACAATCCTCTAGTAGAGGAGACTACTGTTATTATTCTCAGTGGGCACCACCACCCAGATGCATTTTGGAGCTTGTTCACTCACTCATCGGTGGGTGGGCAAGTACCCTGATAACGCAGACGTGCCATCACGGTTGCGAAGTTAATTCCACAATATGAGAGAGATGCCAAATGGTGAAGATAATGATAATATTTTGAAGACTAAATGCACAAGGCATAATATGTTATAGGTGAAATTAACTATATAATATTGGTGTAAATACACCATAGTTTACCCATAAATTTAACTACATAAGTAGTGTAATGGCATCGTTTGATTTTATCTCATATTGTGGCTACCTTCATAACGAGATACCAGGTATTTAGACTGATATTATATAGTTAATTTCACCCATAACATATTATATGCCTTGTGCATTCAGTCTTCAAAATATTATCATTATCTTCACCATTTGGCATCTCATATTGTGGAATTAACTTCGCAACCGTGATGGCATGTCTGCATTATCAGGGTACCTGCCTTCCCACTGATGAGTAAGCCAACAAGCTCCGAAACGCATCTGGGTGATGGTGCCCACTGAGAATAAATAACAGTAGTCTCTACTAGAGAAGCATTATTTATTCGAAGTAGTGCAATACCTGGTATCTCGTGAAAGTAGCTACAATATGACATAAAAATCAAACAATGCAGTTACACTATTTACGTAGTTAAATTCATGGGTAAACTATGGTGTATTTATACCGATATTATATAGTTAATTTCACCCATAACATATTATGCCTTGTGCTTAGGTCTTCAAAACATTGCAAGAATCTACCCCAGCTCCTTGGCCTCGACAATGTCCCTACATACACACTACTTGGACTCCCTCCAGTCTCTATCTAGCAGAGTACAGGCAGCGAGATTACACACTAGCTGACCCAGAAGCCTCCTAGAGAATTACCAATAAGTTTGGTCCGGTGGACTATCTAGCAGCCGGCCTGCAAACACTGTTTTAGAGCTGTACCCTTGAAAGATTAGATCTGGCCAGGATCCATGACAACCTCAAAAGACACCAATACTGCGAGTGGGGGGGGGGGGTTTGCTGGACACTAAACATGGGTTCCACTGCTTCAATCCTCCACTAAGCAAAGTGGTGGTATTGCATTGGTTGACGAGAGTCATCTACCACCTAGTATTGCCTGGTAACAGAAAATTCCTCAATGTGGTGTGGGCATCACACCCCGATCCCTACTTAAGTTTGTGCAAGTATTGAAATATGGCACCTAGCATGCTGGAGGTGACCTCCAGCATGCTAGATACCATATTTCAGCACTTGCACATGGGAGTTATACCCAGTTACTAACAGTCCCACCATCATGAAGGTGCAAGCAAAAGATTTGGCTGTCACACACTGACTGCACTTTGTCGAAATTAGTTAGGTCCACTTGACTTGAATGTTACTAGAATATCAGTTCCATCAGCGTTTTAGACTTCCAGGTAGCAAGCCCAGCTGGCATATCTGAGAGAATGTCTGTAACAGCCTATAAAAACAAAATTAATCATGCAAAAGAATTTAATAGCTTTTAATTTTTATTGAGTTTAAATATGAACAGACCATCTAATATCATAGTGTGAGGCTGACTGATATTGGCTGCTTTGAGAAGTTGGCATTACGTGAATTTAATGCTAATACACATGTATAGACTGTATTTTCCTCTCATCTGGTGATTCAAGTTTACTGCGTAATGGTTGTTTTTTGTACAGCATCTCCTTAGTCCCCCCCCCACCATAGGGAAAATACTTTCTGGCAGTGGCAACCAGATAATGAACAAATTTGTCGAGAGCAGGCTATGGGCAAACATTTTATGTTTAATCTGAATCACTTTAATGCATAAATGTATTTCTACTTAATTCTTTCAAGTGCTTGCTATATAAGTTGTTGCACATCAGATTGCTAATTTTTGTGAGATAACTGAAAGTGATAGAGAAGTTTTCTATTTACCACAGACTACTAATTACTGTTGCCTAGAAAAATAATTATCACAACTTGGACCTTTCCTTTATAAAACTATATAAGTCATTTTAAAGATCATGCCTAACAGAACATTACATTCTAGGCTACTGAATAAAAGTACATACCACTTTTTTGAGACTTTAAAGCAGATACAAGAGCAGGGTCTACTTTGCATGGAAGTCCAGCGGCAGATGCCATCTCACTAACAATCTATACAAAATTTTATTTAATTATTTTCTTCAGCAGTTTAAAAATGTTACATATATGCCACAAATATGAAATCAATGTTTTTATATTAATATACAGATTAAAAAATGAAAAAAAAAATTATAAGTGGATAAAATTTAACTACATGTAATATTAATTGTAGGTACATTATTTTGTCAGAGAAGAAATTACAAAAACAGATCAAGTCTAAATCTATACAATATCTAATGCTTATCTCTGCCTTAAAATTCAGCATTTAGAAATTTTTTAGAAGGTAATTCACTAATTCAAAACCATACACCACAAATTTCATTATCCATTCTGTATATCCATTATAATTCACACTTTGACATATCCACTTGACGTTGCAATTAACTTACATGTAAAGAAACAATTCCTAACATGTTTCTTCTTCTTACTATTATTATCAAATTATTATCCTTTACCAAAGCTCCAACAGACAATTTCTTGTTTTATTTCTAATTAGCTTATCCTTTATAAAATTTCCTTATCCTTTATAAAAACAGATCAAGTCTAAATCTATACAATATCTAATGCTTATCTCTGCCTTAAAATTCAGCATTTAGAAATTTTTTAGAAAGTAATTCACTAATGGTGTCTTGACAAGACACTCATGGTGTCTTGTCAATGATATACAGGAATTTTTCTAGCAGGGATAAGGAGGTGATTATTCCCTTGTATAAGGCAATGGTTAAGCCAAATCTTGAGTACTGTATACAGGTCTGGTGGCCTCATTTCAAGAAGGATGTAGAGCTGCTGGAACGGGTACAGAGAAGGGCAACAAGATTAGTGAATGGAACAAAGGGTTGCTCTTACGAAGAAAGGCTTAAGTTTTGCAAATTACAGAGTCTGGAGACTAGGCACCGGCAAGGTGATCTGATAGAGGTGTATAAGGCTTTGAATGGTTTGAGCATGCTTAATGCCAATGGGATTCTTCATCTTGCTCAGAATAATCAGCTCAGAGGGCATAAATTCAAATTGAGGAAGGACGGATGTCGGATAGATGTGCGGAAATTTGCCTTTGGCCAGTGGGTGGTTGGTTGGTGGAACCCGACTTCCATCACTTGTTGTTGAAGTTGATAGCCTAAACAAATTTAAGGCTCAACTGGACAGGTATTTCGAGCGAACGGAGGGGTGAAATGGGAGTGGTGTGTTTTTTTTTTTTTTTTGGCTGATGCTGAATAAGCTTGCTTTCTTGCATCATATGCCTCTACTAATGCTAATGCTAAAATTTATCAGGATCTATGTGATAATCATTAGTTTGGTTTTGCAATTAATAATCATAACCAGATTTTTTTGGCTTAATAATATTAAGTTACCCTTGACTTTAATCATGAACAAAATCTAATGTGACAAGAAACATGCATTCATATAAAGTTCATATTATAACCTATGTAATAACCTATATATTCTAATGAAAACTTTAGAATATATTAGAATATTTATATTTATAGAATATTTATTTTTTTTTCTATTTTATTCCGACTTCATCTAAAAATCATTTTGTTCACTCAGAAATAATTCATATTGCTTTCTAAGGTAATTTTCTTGCCACAGTTTCTCTACTGAAAATTCAAGAAGTCTCTACTAGATGGGTGGGGTGAAAAAAAAAGCCGCAATACATTCTCCGCACGTTAACTCTTTGCCATGTGAGTTGAGTCGCCTATTGAGTCACTTATTTCAGTCATACAGCTATAATTTCCCATGGAGATACAATATACATTGAAGTAAAATAGGGTGCTTGCCCTAGAAATGAGTGTAAATGAGAGCTAGTCAGGGATCCCAGTATCTTGTGACCAATCAAATGATTCACTCTTGATAAGGGTCCCAGGACAATACGCAAGAGTATACTGCTCTAGTTGAAGATTTAACTTTACTAGGAACTACTGTTAGGGAAATGGTAATAATATTTTTTGTAATAAAGGTAGGTGGACCAGAAAGTGTTTGCTGGGATTTTAAGCGTGGGTAAAGAGAGCATTATTATTAATTTGGAGACTAATGATATTAAATGAACATGGCCCGACAATTTGTTGGATAAACATAGGACCATGCTGAAAAAATGCTGTGAGTTAGGTCAGAATGTGTACGTGTCTGCAATCCTGCCTGGACACGACAGAAGGGATTATATGCTGAAAGTCTTGTGGATTAATTCAAGCCTTGAGGGATTCTGAAAGAAAGACTTCGGGGGGAAATTTTTATCAGAATGGCCCACACTTCTACGTTGAAGAAATCAAGAATTTTTGTTTGTTGATGCAAGAGCTGATGTTGGTAAGATGTTCTAAGACTGGCAACATTTCAAATGAGAGGGAAGATAAAGCTAGGAGAAACAAGTCTAAATAACTTTGAGGGGAATGTCAGGGTAGTGGACTATGGAAGAATACTGGATAGCACAGTTGGTAGGATAGCCCGTTTCCCCACACAGTGGAAAAGATTCGAATCCCACCAATGACGTGAGGAATCTTTGAAGCTGATATAGGCTACTGTGATAGGTGGTAGGTTGGTATGTTCTTGGGTTGTGTGCTCCTGCCTTTTCTTTATTTTTAATAGTTTAACACTTCATCTCTGAGACCACTGCATGTGGAGCAACAACTGTACGTTCTTTTTATATGACCATTTACTCTGAAGTTGATTTATTGACAGCTTACAAAAGAAGCTTTTCTTATTTCTTCAGTGCTGTGTTTAGTGATTCAACTGCCATTTAAGGCTCATCCCCTTTTAGACCATATGTTGTTTAAGAAGTGTTCAAGGTCAGTATCACCCCCTCCCAAGATCAGCTGACTTGCTACACTATGTTGTAGTAGTAGTAGTGGCAAATGATGCATGGAAGCAAGCTTATATAGCATCAGCCACAAAAAAAAAAAAAAAAAACTTGCACAGTTCACCCATCTGCGACCTCCAAGAATTTGTCTATTTCTTCCATCCACTTCCACAACAGATGGAAGTCTGTTTCGACAATCAACCACTGGCTGAAGGCAAACTTCTGCACATATGTCCTGTAACCATCCTTTCTCAAATTTATGCCCCCTCATTAGTGTAGTCTGAGCAAGAGAAACGAATGCTATTAACATTTAGCTTACTCAATCCATTCAATGCTTTAAATACCTCAATTAGCTCTCCTCACAGGTGCCCAGTCTCCAGACACTGCAATTTGCAGAACTGAAGCCATTCTAGGTAAGAGCACCTATTTGTTTCCTTCACCAATCTGGCTGCCCTTCTCTACACCCATCTCAGCAGATCTACATCCTTACTAAAGTGAGACCTCCACACCTGTATACAGTACTCAAGATGCAGCCTAACCACGGCTTTGTACAAGGGGATAATTACCTCCTTATCCTTGATAGCAAAGTTTCTGTATATCAGTGATAAAACCACATGAAGTGCAGCGTGTTTGCACTTCTCAGAGAATTTCATATTTGACTGCACAAACTCCAGGTCTTTTTCCACTACCCTGAGTGTAGTACTGCACAGTTGATATTACTGTGGGATTACTACTACCCATATGCAGTACCTTTGCATTTGACAATGTTAAACTTCAGCTGCCATTTCAACCCATCGACCTAATTTTTCTAGATCTTGTTGCAGTAGCTCATCCTGATTACTGTCGCCAACCTTAATATCATCTGCAAACTTAGACATTAAGCCTGATATACCTTCATCAATATCATTAATAAATACTGAAAACAGTGGGCCAGCACTGAACTCCAGGGGCTCCACTGATAACATTAGTCCACAAAGAGCAGTTGCCCATGGATAACCACTCACTGTCTTCTTCCACTTAACCATCCCTTTATCCATAGCAGTAACTTGACCTTAATGCTACATTGCTCCAGTTTATATAGCAGTCTTTCATGTGTAACAGTAGCAAAAGCTTTCCTGAAATCCAAGTATATGATATCACAATTATTTTTTGCATCCAGTTCCTTGGTCACCGTGTCACAGTAACCTATTGATTGGTTAGACAAGACTATCCCTTAATAAATCTATGCTGTGACTGTAGTATAATTGCATTCCTGTCGAGATGGTCCTGCAATACTTCTTTAATCAGTGACTCCATTATTTTCCTTGAAACAGATGTTAAGCTAACAGGTCTGTAGTTACTCATGTCACCTTTTGATCCCCCTTTATGAATTGGGGATATGTTTGCACATCTCCAATCCATAGGGATCTCTCCTGAATCTAAGGATGCTCTCATAATTATGGCAAGGGGTTTGCTTACCTCCTTTGCTCCTTCCTTTAACATAACTGGATAGATTCCATTCACCTCAGATGCCTTTTTTAAGTTCAGCTTCAACAATTTCTCTTCCACTTTCCTTTCAGTTATCACAAATTAGCTCCCCATTAGAGTTTGATAAACTTCTGGCATCCTCTTCTCAAAATAATTCCTCCTGTGTGAATGTAGATGCAAAATACTTATTCAATTTGTCACCAACTGAACAGGGTCATCAACAGTTAACCCACTGACACCAAGTGGTCTAATTTGATTCAATTCCTTACTTCTACTGTTAATATAAGCATATAAAGTATTTGCAGCTTTTCTTTGCATATTTTGCCAGAGACTTCTCATTATCTGCCTTAGCTTGCGTAATCTCCTTTGACTTCATTGCAGACTAGCTTATATCCACCATAGGCTTCTGTATCATCTGATAATTTATATGCATCCCATGCAGTTTTCTTCTCTGCCATGTGTCTCAATAGTTTATCTGACATCCACTTAGGTCTAAACACTGAATGGTATTTCTTCGTTGGTACAAAAAAGCTTAGTAGTGTCTATGATTGTGTTTCCCCAGGATATATATTGCCTTCTCCCTGTCCCCACATTTGTTTTAGTAAAGCTGACAGACTCTGTTGAATTCCTTTAACTCCCACAGTCTCAATAAGAGTTGAAAATTGTTTTTCAGTCATCAAAAGTGGATTTCTCTAATGCTGCTTGCTCAACATGCTAAATAACCAACCTGCTCCATGTTATCATCATTCTACTCTTCCGTTTAGAACGGGTTGAGTCCCTATTTGGATATCGGACTCCACTGTTGTTAGTCTCTTGAATCTTTCATCATTTGTCGGTAGCTCTGAAAGCCTGTGTTCTCCTTTAGACATTGGGCCATCCTCTTTTGGGTCTTCCTAGTGGTCTCATATCTTCAATTCTTCCTGTCAATACTACATTAGGCAGTCTTGGTTTATTTCATCTGATTCACATGTCCAAACCACCGAAGCTGTTTTTTGTAGATTAGTTCTATTATGCTGCATTCAAAATTTAGATCTTTTCTTATTGTCACGCCCTCTGTACATGTAGAAAATGTTTAAAGGCCTCAAAAGTGGATTTCTCTAATGCTGCTTGCTCAACATGCTAAATAACCAACCATGCTCCATGTTATCATCATTCTACTCTTCCGTTTAGAACGGGTTGAGTCCCTATTTGGATATCGGACTCCACTGTTGTTAGTCTCTTGAATCTTTCATCATTTGTCGGTAGCTCTGAAAGCCTGTGTTCTCCTTTAGACATTGGGCCAGCCTCTTTTGGGTCTTCCTGGTGGTCTCATATCTTCAATTCTTCCTGTCAATACTACATTAGGCAGTCTTGGTTTATTTCATCTGATTCACATGTCCAAACCACCGAAGCTGTTTTTTGTAGATTAGTTCTATTATGCTGCATTCAAAATTTAGATCTTTTCTTATTGTCACGCCCTCTGTACATGTAGAAAATGTTTAAAGGCCTATTGTCTAAAGTGTGTAGGTCAGAAAAACTGCTTCAGTAAGATAAAAGCACGAAACTGGAATTGGCCTAACTGTGCCACAGGTTCTGATAACTCTGACGCATCAGAGATTTTGTCAAATTGTAGTGTCAAGGAATCTCGTGATGTAGCCCTTCTGAACTGCTCCCAAACAAATTTTGGCTAAAACTAATAAGGAGCCAGAGTCCTCCGAAAGCCATAAAGCTCCTGCATTAACTTTCTTTGATCTGGAAAGTTGTTTGCTTGTGCACTCGAAGCTGCTTTCATTTGAAGCTTCCCAGAAAAATATCGAGGGCAGAGTTAAAGTAATTGAAGGCTATCAATCCGCTTGGATGTGCAAATATATATTGTAGACAATTGTGAGGAGATAAAAACACAAGAAGGCAACTTGAATGAACTGAAAAATCCTTACATTTGTAGAAATACTAATGTATAATTATAAAAGCCCAGAAGAGAATATGAGTGAGATGTGTCCTCTGTCATTAAACTATGACTTAAGTGAAAACGTAATGTATTAAAAGAATTCCTACAATCCTTATTAAAAAATCTAACAAAGTCTTTACCAATCTTCAGCAATCAGAGACAAACAATAAGGGAATACGTGGGAAGTCTAAAGAAGTATTAATAAATCTCACCAATGCCACCAATGAACTACATCAACTAGCCTTTGCGGAATCATGATGTGCTGTAAACCTGTTTTTGGATAAATACAGTAAACCCCTGCTATTCGCGGTTTCGCGTATTCGCGATCGCCGATTTAATATAAAATGAAACCTAAAAAAATGTGAATTTTAAAGCGCCGTGAACATTTTCCGCCATAAAAAAACATGGGCATGGCTAAAATTATCTTTCCCGGTCAAAACAGCGCTCAGTGGGTGGGGGGAGAGGGGTGACAAAATCGCGAGCGTGAATGTTTCTCGCTAATCCTTGTTCAGTATGTGTTATGCGTTTGTCATGGAAGGTTTCGTCGTTTGCTTTTAATTTATATGCTTATAAATTGAATAAATTTATCAATTTATAAATTGATATGCTTACAAAAATGATAAATCTACCGTTTTGCAGTGTAAAACAGACTTTTTCAAGTGTGTTAACGGAAGAAAGTGACTTTATTGTGGTCAAGTTCTTTCCAACCCCTACAAAAATATGGCTATGAATAACAAGAGAAATGTGAAAATATCAAAGAAGGTGATGACATTAGCGAATAAAATTCAGTTATTAGACAAAATTTCTAATGGTGAAAGTGTCTCCTCAGTGGCAAAACATTATAAAATCAATGAGTCAACGGTACGATCAATCAAAAAATCGGAAGAAAAAATCCGCCATAGTGTCCGTGAAAACGCGCTAATTGCTTCAAAAATTTGCTCTGTAACTCGTGATGTTAAATTAGAAAAAATGGAAAAAGCTTTAAATCTGTGGATAGAAGACCGAACGCAAAATAAAATTGCGTTAAGTTCACTCATCATTCGCGAAAAGGCAAAACTCCTTTATCAACACTTTAGCGAAACTGGTGATAGCACTGGCGGGATGTTTTTTTTTTTTGCTAGCAAGCAAAGGCGCTGGTTTGAAATTTCTAATAAATATTACATTTAATATTAAATTGTTTCTTATTTTCATTTCGATGCCATATGCTTGCATTTCACTATGGCCTGACCTAGCCCAGTGGTCAGGAGCAAGAGTCCTTGAGTGGACTGGGGTTCAAGCCCGTGACTACTAAATACGATAAATATTTGTTTGATGAGTTATTGTAAACTCTACTGACTTGGTTGTCGTGCCGGAGTATAAACAGAAAATTTATTTATTTATTTATTTATTACATAGTCATATTATGAAGGTACATATAATACATACATAGACAAAATTTTAGACTAGTTTTTCTTACATATTTCATACTTTGGAACGGAACCCCTTTATTACTATGGGAGCCATAACTCAGTATTCGCGTTTTCGGTATTCGCGACATTTCTCAGGAACGTAACCCCTGCGAATAGCGGGGGTTTACTGTACTTCCAAGGCTTTGAGACTGTTGACCTCCTGTGTCAGAGTGATATGGAAGATGATGATCCACCACAGTGTCATGATCTTTCCACCATACCTCAGAGCATTATGAATGATAATTTGCAGATGCCAACAACTGACTATGTTCAGATATCTTCTTCTATTTTCAATCACCCAGAAATTAATGGAAATGCAGCAGTTAATTGCAATGTTAACATTACAGGTAACCCTCATATAACACAGTTATTAGGTTTCTATAAAATGTTGTGTTGTGCCAAAACCGTGTTATACAGGAATACAAAAAAAGTACAAAAAAGGGGGGTTACGGTGCAAAAGCTAACAAAAATACACTTAACAAAAATACACCATTCTAGATTTTGTGTATCTTCTACTCTCTTTAAAAAATCAGTAATCCAGATTTGTTTGCTTTTGCTTGATAAATCTTTGTGAATTTCATCATATGGAACTAAACATTTTTGAAGCTCCCTTTTGAACTTTGGGCTCCTTTTAATCAAGAATCCACATTCAAAAAATAAGATTCCAATTGCTTGGCTAAATTTATGCCTTCCCCTATGCTTTTTAGTATAAAATTTGGAAGTTTAGAATTTTCATCTGCGCTATCATCATCTGAATTGATTTGATTTTACCTCCGATGCCATTTGCACCAAATCCGCTATGCTGGCCTCTTCTTCTACTAGTAATTCTTGAATGTCTTCAGTAATCATATATTTTTTTATTTTTTAGGAGCATTGGTGACTCTGTGTATATTGTCTATAAATTGCGTGTGTCCTGAGGTCGATTTTCTGTTTTGCTCGACGAAAAGCCCGAGATTCCGGGAGAAAAACCATGCTACCCTCACCTGAGCCCGACTAACCTGGCCACATTGTGAAAAAGACCCATAAAAATTCCTCCCTTCATCGGTGGGATTAGAACTCAGGCCTTTTCCAGCCGGAGTCGGGAGGAGGGCAAGTCTATCAACTGTGCTATGCACGAGGGCTTCAGTAGTCATATCATCAAAACTTTCCCCTCCTACCAACCTAGCAAGTTCTACTATCGCACCAATTCCGTTTTATGCCCGTTCGATCATATTTTCTGAATGAACTTACTCTGGCCATACATTTTTCAACACACATTTAACGTTGACAGTTTTACTTCTTTCAGCGATAAAGCTATGATTCTGATACAGACCACAACTGAAAAATGTTTCCATGCCTCCATTACTTCAATAGATTCGGAATCAATTTTTTGCAAAATCCATTGTAACGATTTTCTGATGTAATGAGTTTTAAAGGTGGATATAATGCCTTTATCTGAATGAAAGAAGTTGTATTAATCCAGTACAACTGTGGCGGCAAGAACATAACTTCAAAGTTTGGATGACTTAAATCTTTTGGGTGGCCTGGTGTGCTATCCAATAGTAATAAAACTTTGAAATCTAGATTTTTCCACAAGTTCAATAGCACAGAACATAACCCAGGAATTTCCCAACAAAATAAAATACAGGGATTTCTCAATAATTTTTTTTTTTACTTGCCAGTCAACAGTGGGGATTCAAAAAGAGTGTAAATGTTGAAAAATTACATCCAACATAATAGCAGGGTTTTTCCTGCACAAAATCTCAAAAATACCCTGTTATGCGAAGATTGCCGCAATTTATCAATCGTGTTAGAGCGAAACCGTGTTGTTGAAGTACCATGTTATACGGGGTTTGCCCGTATATCAAAGCAGCAAACAGGACTGAAACAATCAGGTTAATCCAGACAACTGCAAAATACAACAAATAGGTTTCACCAAATACATAATGAACCCCAGGGTGATTGTGCATACCACGAAAGTAAAGAACACAAAGGTGTAGATGACTTGTCTGAAATAGCTCATATTAAAGTTATGTGTACAGGTGTGGAAGTGATGAGACAAAAACAGTACAAAAACATTCGGCTCGTTATTTAGGATAATTATCCACATGGAAGTAAAAGAAGATATCTAGCACAGAGCCACCACAAAGAAGAGCTCATACATGGAACTGCTGTGCAATCTACTGAAACATTTAAAATCAGTACCTGGGAAAGCTGAGGTTTTCATTACAAGGCTCCATCCACATACTAGTTTGGCATCAGTTAAGGAACTAATAGCAATATCTTTCTGATTAGCATGTGGAGTGCACATACTAGTCAGAAAGACGAATATAAGGCATTATTCTGTTATGTTGTTGTTATTTGGTTTTTAGGAGCATTAGTAACTAAGGCCATATTGCTCTGGAAATATGCGGTGGTCATTCCCTGACCTTTCCGCATACTCCGTATTTGGTGGTGACGGGCTCGAACCCCGGTCTAATCAAGAAGCGTGTGCTACGCACTGCTGCTACTTCCCACCTGGCTACGGAGGCGCCACTTATTCTGTTAATTCCATCATCTTCAGAAGATACTTAATCCCTATATTTGGCTTGAAGATGAGGCAATTTCTCCCTAGCAGATTGGATGCACTGAAGTTCTGGTGACCAAAATCACATAAATGTAGATCAAGAACCAATCACATTACTTGCTTTCTTCAGAATGTAAGGAGTATGTCATATAAACTCCAAACCCTACTATTTTATGATGAATTTTCAATCATTTGTCTAACAGAAACCCGGCTCTCATAATGAGGAGACATTGATTTGCTGAACAAATCTACAAACCACCACTTCACAGGCAATAACACAATGCAAAAAAAAAAAAAGGTGGTGGAGTGGCATTCGTCTTTAAAATGTTCAGTACAGATTTGTAGGATTGTGAAGAGTTCAACCTGTAACTTTGAGGCAACCTGTGCAAAATTTAAACTTCAAAACGCTGAGGTCGAGATATGTCTTCTCTACCCACCACTGGATCAAACCCCGATACTATGATGGAGCTCCACAGTGATAACACAGAACTTGCAACCAGCTTCTCCAATTTTCACAATGGGTGATTTTAACATGGCGATTCTGAGGCAAAAAAATGGCAAAGGCTGACCTTGATGGCATTTTCTGCACATTTAGATTAGCACAAGAGTTCTGTAATCCTACAAGGGCAAATCAGTTGTTGGACCTACTTCACCATAACTCCCTAGAACTGAAACAATAATGCCTAATTTTGCCTTTTTTTAACCATACTCGAATTACCTTCAAATGTTCAATGAAGTCTAAAAGTACCCAAACAAATGCTGTGACCTCAAGGAAAATTTTTTCCAAATATATAAATGTCAAAAAGATTTTAAACCTTCTAGGATCCTGTAACTGGGCAAAGACATCTGCAATCTCCCATTTGAGGAAGCAGAGAGCCAACTCTCTGCCAATCGTTCAAGGATTGCTAATCTAGATGCTTCTAAAGTTATCTGTGTTTCTGCCAGAACTAATCACTGGTTTTTTTCTGAGTTGGAAAGTGCCTGCCTGAAAAAGCAAAAACATTCCAAAAATGGGGAAAATAAAAAAAACGGGGGCCAACCAAGGCACATCAGTTTCAAGGAGAGAGACAATTTTCTTAAAATGAAAAGGGCTGCATGTGCACTATAAGTTAGTTTACAACTATCTCAAAGAAAGTAAGTGGATTTATTGTAAGCATGTGTGGAGAAGTGCAATATGAGTCATTCCATGTTTAATGCATGGGCTAAATCAAACTTCAAAAAGCTTGAAGACAGAGGCAGTATCTGCAATTTCAGCATAAAGAAAACAACCACACAATCCAACCGTGCAACTCTTTATGTTAAAGACTCAATAATAAAGCTACAATTGACCCAGATGGATTTCCCTGTTTCATATTGAAAGCTTGCAGTGTTTACATTATTGATATCCTTCACTACATGTTTAATGAAGTATTAAAACTGGCTCCACACCTTAATTGTGGAAATCCTGTTATGTCAAATCAGTTCCAAAATTGAAATCTCTAAAATGTCTTAAGGATTACAGACCAATCTTGATTGGGTGCTTCCTACTGAAAGTTTTCCAAAAAAAAGTGATCCATACAAGAATAGTTGATCACTGTTTTAGCCATAGACTTGCATATTTTCATAATGTCATCAGTAGAAGATCTACCATAACTAACCTGCTCCAAACCCTTTTTGAAATACAAATGGCATTTCACAGTAAAAGTCAACTGGATGTTATCATCCTCGATATAAAGGCTACCTATGATAACTGCTTGGTAAACACTTCCTACACATACTGCAGTTTCAACTGAATATTACTGGAAAGCTCCTTCAGGTCTTGGCTGGAATACTAACCAATAGGATACTACTACCGGTTTACTACACAAATGTGAGCAGTTGATTTCTAAAGTAGAAAGAGGTGTTCCACAAGGTGGAGTTTTATCCTCAATACCATTTTTAACAGCACCGGAACTGTTCTTGTTAGAAAATCCTAATTTTTTTGGTTTATGCTGATGACCTTAAGCTCCTCATTCATTCAAACACTCCTGAATCTGTACAGAAGGTCAACCTTAAGGTCCAAAAACTAATACTTTACCTAAATAGTTATCTTCATTCCACTGGACTTACTGGAGTCTAATGGAATGAATGAAACTAAATAAAGAAAAATCACAACTCATGTTCTCGAAGCATATAGAAAATTGTGTGTCCCTTTGTTGACGTGTGCAAATCCACAAGGTAATTGTGCATAAGGATCTGGGTGTAGCCTGAGACAAGAAACTTAGACTTTATTTATCACTTAAAAATAAATTTTATTCTATTCGCTGGAGTCTTAAGCAAGAATTAATAGAGATCACAAACCAGAAGTTACTAGTCCAATATCTTTTAATGCGTATAAACACCATCATCCTATATTATTATTATTAGCTACATGGTGCAAGGAAGCCTGAGGCTTATGCTATACCAGCCAAAAAAAAAAAAAAAAATTCACGAGTTACCCAGAGAGAGAGAGAGAGAGAGAGAGAGAGAGAGTGTCAAAGGTAGAGGGGAATCACCAAGAAAGAGAAGAATGATGATATGCATCGGTTATCTGGTCATCTGCATCTCCTACAGGCACCTCTGTATCCAGGTGGGCAGGAGCAGCAGTGCGTAGCACACGCTTCTTGATTAGACCAGGGTTCGAGCCCGTGACCCTCAAATACAGAGGATGCGGAAAGGTCAGGGAATGACCACCGCATATCCCTGGAGCAATATGGCCTTAGTTGCTAATGCTCCTAAAATCCAAAACGACAACAGCATCTCCTACATACCAAAAGTGTATATATGCATTGCAGTACTGGATGTTACGCTTGAACTGGTGTTGGAACAAACATATCAAAACCACGATATCAAAATCAGTCTATGCCACACTTGGCATTACACCATGGTAGTATATTGTAGTCTTGAAGAACCTAAATATATTGCAGCCAACTAATTTCCCAACAGATGAATAGATAAGGTAAAATATAGCCATTGATCCATTGCAGGATGGAAGCCTCAACAATTCATGTTGAGGGAAATGGACCATACTCTGCCACATGGTCCAGTGAAGGTTGGCAGATCGACCGTATTTCGCAGTCAGGGGCCTGAACCCTGGTCTACTCAAAGAGCATGTGCTACTGACCACAAGGCTATGGAGGCCAACAGATGGATTGTTTTGTTTGTTTTTGGTTTTTTATTGGCGCATTGGCAGCTGTGGCCATAATGCGCCAGCCAACAGATGGATAGTCCAGCAGTAAACAATATTGTCTTTTGATCCTTCAAGGGGGGAGAGAGGGGGGAATCAGTTTAGAAGCAAACTTTCAAACTTTAGATATTTAAATTTTTATTCCCAAACAACATAGTGGAATATTGTAATTCTCTACAAATTGACCCTGGGAGTTTTTGTTCCAATATAAAATATATTAGGACATTGATGCTACAGAAATGGTACAAATTTCTCCAACTCTAAATAAAATATGAGGAGCATTCAATAGAATTCAGTTAATAAAATGGTTGAATTTGAACTCCTGGATAGGACAACTAATGCTGACATATTAGGGCTAACAGAAATGTGGTACCACCTGGAAATTGGGGATAACAAGTTCCACTATGGTGTGTATAATGTATTTAGGAAAGTAGGGAAGATAGAAGAGGTGGTGGGCTCACGCTTTTTATCAAGGGCAGCTTAAGCGCAAAATGAGCCTTTACTAAGTCAGAAGTTACACCTCTGAGTAAACCACAAAGAGGAATTTCTATTCACATTCTCGACCATACAGATGAAGATCAGCACTCTGGAAAATGTTGTTTTCAGTGATGAAGCGACTTCTCTGTTAATAGACACAATTGTTGTGTACAGGGATCTGAAAATCCCTACCCAGTTCATGAACATGAGCATGATTACGATTCTCCCAAGGTAAATGTGTGGTGCACACTGTTCTTCAGTGTGCACCACACATTGGTGATTGGGCCATTTTTCTTCCATGAAAACACCGTGAACTCCAAAAATTATTTAGATATGCTTGAATTGTATGCTGCACCTCAGCTGGAAGACATGTAGCCACATTTGTATATTCTATGGCCTCCTTGTTCCCCAGATATCACACGTCCGGATTTCTTTGTATGGAGCCTGTAAAAGGACAAAATGTATGTAAAAAAAAAAAAAAAGTTAATGTCATAGAGTTAAAAGACTGGACTGAACAGGCAGTGACTTCCATTTCTCAAGAGATGCTTCAAAACATTTGGAATGAACTCGGCTACCCTCTTGACAATCTACATGCTACCAAAGGTGCCCATGTGGAGGTTTACTGAAGTGCAGTTGTGTGATAAGAAATCCTTTGAACTGCTTTATTAAGTGCAGCAAACTTTTACAATATCTATTATAATAAAACTTTAATTGAGCTTCATAATAATTCATAAGGGTGAATAATTTATAGACACCCTGTAAATCAAACTCATTCTCTTTTATCGTCTTAAATACTTGAAATATTGTTTCAGCTTTTCTCCTAATTTTGCATATACATTTTGTAGAATTGACTGCTGATTTTATTGACCTGAATATAATGGAATTCGAATTCTGATAAATTATTAATTTGAAAAGAATAGATGGCAACAGCATTGTACCTCACCACTGTTGAACTGTATTTATAACAATACAGGGTGTCCATAAATGGTAGGAACACTGTCAATAATTTATTGCACATGGAGTAAGAGATACCATTTACTTACTTATACCATGTGAAAGAGAAAACATGAAAGTTTCCCAGTTGTTATTGCCAAGGTGTGTAGTGCTATCATTCACAGCCAGTTGGCGTTACCTGTCGTACCTCTGTAGGATAGTCCAGTTACACTGTAACTGGGGTTATCCTATCTCGAAATGCTTCAGCAATGATTGATGCCTCAAGTTATGGAGGGATATGGATATATATGGAGGGGCAGTTCAGGAAGATAGTGATGACTTTATTTAGTCATCAGCCCACTTCCAAAACGTTCAGGCCTACCTTAACACCGAGCTACACAAGCGCTGGATCGGACGTGCTGGAGAAAGGGATGAAGGTTTCTTGAAATGGCTGCCGAGATCACTGGACTTAACTCTGTGTGATTGCTTCTTGTGGGGCTACATAAAGGATCATGTTTATGTACTACCTTTGCCACATGATGTCCAGGAACTAAAGCAGAGAATTGAAGCTACCACCACGGTCACACAGGATATGCTGGACAGGGTATGTCCAGAGTTCGATTACCGTGTGGACATTTGGCATGTCACACATGATTACCACATCGAATCGTTGTGATGTGATGTAAAAAAAAACTTTGACATTTTCTCTTTCACAAGGTATGTATATAACACTGATATCTGTCCTAGTCCTTGTGCAATAAATCACTGAAAGTGTTCCCACCATTTATAAACACCCTGTATATAAAAAAAACAGTTAACATTTTTTACATGATTTCATTAATTTTTAATGAAATCATGTTAGCAACCTGTGAGTGCCCAACACCAGAGACAATACTACAGCTATAATTCATGTTTTGTCAAAATAGTTACTACAAAAAAAAAAAAAAAAAAAAAACACAGCCCTTAACACTGCTTCATTAACCAACATATACAGAAGAAAGTTGTTGCAGGCGATTTCTCAGCCACTACTAGAAAAAAAATTTCAGACCAAAAGCTCTAAGTGGCATTGGATGCATCTCTTGTCAGACCATAAGCACCCCCAATTTAGAACTATTCAGTTTATAGTACATGTGACAGGCCCTAAGTATTCTAATGGAGTTATTTTAATCTGACTCTGAAATTTAAATAACTCCTTGTTGCAATTTTGAAAAAAGATGGTTGCCACTCAAATTATAATTACCACCCATGTAGAACTAATGTTTATAGTTGATTTCAAACAAAATTTAAAATATATATGGAGGGGCAGTTCTTAAGGGATATCAAAACTGGGTCGCCATTAGAAATAATGTAATAAATTTGAAATTTTCAGTGTTTTGCATTACATAGTTTAACTATGACTGAATTACGTTATACCAATAAAGTTATGAAGTCAAAAATGTTTACCTGCACACAGTAAATTTCCAAACTTAATTATAGTACTAGATCAGTACATTAATAAGAAATAGACTACATTAGTTTTGATTAGTAAATTTAAACAGGCAGCATGCACATTTACCAACAAAACAAAGACGAAACACAGCAACACAGCAACACATGTAAATGGGGAAAAAAATAGAGAAATTTATGCTGACCTGTAACCTGATATTCTCAAGCTGCAGTAGGCAGGAGAAGGAGGTGAGTGATAAAAAGAAAAGAGAAATATGGTTACTTTTTCATTATAATCCCAAAATGGCAAAAGTTTAACCCATAACCTTTTGTATGATAGAGCAATGCTTCTAAACTGCACTAACAGAATTTTTAAAAACATCTCAGCAGAATTTTAATAAACTTTAAAATATTTTCACCAAATTTAAAAATAAGAATTATTTCTAATCCTGCTTAAATTAATTAAAAATGATACATCAAAGTTAGATCTAAAAAAATTCATATAATAATAAAAAGATAAGTTTTATTTAAAATTTCTGCCAAAAAGAAAGAGAATTGATAATGTTAAAAAAAAAAAAAAACCAGCAGTATTTCAACTTATATGATTATGCACTACTGAAATTACTCTTTATAGTTTAGACAATTACATATAAATTCTAATAAAAATTAAGTGAAATGTAAAACTAGCCATTAACAAACTAGCTCCGAACTTTATAAAATAAATAAATGAGAGCTGGCTGTAGTCAGCATGCAAGGCTACAAGTAAGGAGAGTGAGGGTTCAAGTTATGTGCTAACTCAAGAAATATATGGCCCAGTGTGAATACCACCCCTTAATTTGATATGTATAAAGACAAAGGATTTTCCTGGGAAGAAATTCATCAGGAAGTTGTCAATATGCTGCAAATGCCATGACATTTCAGGTTACTGGAGCTGTGAATTTCTCAATGGTCAGTGGAATCTATCAACATCAAAAACAGAAGCAATGCACAATGTGTTGATATACTTATTCATCTTGATAAATGGTTTAATCTGTGAGAACTATCCATGATGCCACTTTTGGAATCATTCATGAAGTGCTTCAATATTGCAAGGTGTAAGTACAATGAGTGCCGAAGTATCTGAGGATGAGCACAAATCCAAGTGGCTCGAGTGATATCGCTGTACTGACCCAATAAGCTACAAGGGAAGATAATTCCCGAAAAGATTATTAGGTAATGAATCGAGTTTGACTCTGGAGTCAAGGTGAGCATCATTGGAGTAGAGGCATGCAATGTTCTCAGCAACAAAGAAGGCAAGATAACGCCGACTGCAAGCAAGTCCCAATGTGGGGACAAGTGGCTATCACCTGTTTAGCCCACTAAAAAGCATTTCACTGGTCCTTGTCTCCAATCAGCTTTTGAGGTAATGGAAGCAACAGAAGCATGTCTCCAGGAACAGGGCACACAATTTTTCCAAAATGGAATCAATAAATTGTACTAGTGGGTTCAGCGCCTCAATCTACAGGGGAAAAAAAGTAACTTTAATGTGAACTACAATCCTGTAATACGTTGGTTTTTACAGTATGTTGATAATTTTGTGAAAGATTTATGAAAGTATATTTCTGATACTCCACCATATCATCTCAAAATTAAAATATATCTGTTTTGTAAAATTCATGAGCAACACACACACACTGAATTATTCAATGTATTAAAAACAAATTCACCATAATTTCTGTTCACTTAAGGCATCAAAATGAAAAGCTATTCATAAGTATAATAACAATAATTCATTTAATTCATTAAAAGTGGTTTCTTCTTGTTTTCACTTATAATTTTTGCAGTCACAGTAATATGGATGAATAACCACCACCTGCAGTGGAAGTAAAAGCAGAGAAATAATTTATCATTTAATTATCAAGTTTGATTTTATCTGTTAGTTTCTCCTAAAAAAAAATCCCAATTTTAAAAGGAAAAAAGTTTTCAAATTTTGTGAATTATGCACATTAATATGGTTATAAAGCAACTGCCTGCCAAATATATAAATGCAAAGCTCTTGTCATAAGTACATGTATATATGAAGTTGAACTCAGTAAGGTGAACATTGATGAATAAGAATGAATAAGAATAGCTATGAATAAGAGAGAGAGCACTGTCACTGTTCTCTCTCTGCATAAAGTCTATGTAACATCTATAGATATTTTTAAAACGTTAGCCACTGGGTATCAATCAGTTTGTTTACTAGGTTATTATTTGCTACAAAATACCAAAGGAATAATATAATGCCATAAAAGGGATAGCTGGTGTTATGATACAGTTGTTTGCATAGACTGTTAAAGCAGTGAGTATCAGAATTGAACATTTTTCACTTTCACTTTGAAAGAATAAGATGAGAGAGAGAGAGATGGGTTATGTGAGTGAAAATATAGCAGCTAACTGTGGCCTAGGGATAGACAGGCCACACTCCTCTACATATCTGAGGAGAATTCAAAGGTCTCACATGCAAAAAAAAAAAAAAAAAAAAATGCTTCACCAGCATGTGGACAACAAGCAGCACAATATCCTTTTTTTTTTTTTTTTGAGTAAAAAATCTTCACTAATTAAGAACAGTTTAATAAATGATCAGGTCTATACTCACTGCTCTCAGGAAGCTGTTCAGGGTCTTAAAAAGTTGATTATCCTTGTTGCTTAGTGGAAGTCTCCTACGATGGTCTTACATTTTTGTTAAAAGGATATCAGGTGCAAATTCTTACAAAGACATTCCACAGAAGATAGTGAAGCTCCTGAATGAAAGGCTATTGTTCAATATACAATATTGGATATTTCAGCTGGATTCTGCTCCAATTCACATGGTAAAAATCCCAAAATCGATTTAGCAATGGCTCACAAACAACAGTTCTGAGTTCATTAAGGCCTCATATTGGATTTCTGAATGCCTGGATTGTTTGGATTCATTAAATTACAGACTCAGTCTGCGCTCAAGTTTATCTCTTCAATTTAACAATGTTTTAAATACAAATTGAGAATAGAAAAGTGTTTGCCTCATTTGTAAAAGTGTTAAAAAAAGTATTTTTGCCTACAAGGGAGTTTTTTGTTTGTAAAAGAAAAAGTGGCTTTAAGAATTTGTAGTCATTATCATTTATATCATTTATGACTTATGCAACATCTGGGATATAACACAATTGATAGTTCCCCCACCCCCACAGCAATACGTAGCTCATTATCAGTGCTATATGACAATATGTAGTAGCTTTGCTCTTAATGAATTTCACAAGGCTATATAATCAGGCATGGACTGTAGGGGAGACCAAGACAGAGAGCCACTACCAACTCATCTGCCAGGGGAGATCTCATTCAGTTAAGTCATACATGGCTAGTGCAGAGTACGATGGTCTGAAATCACACTGCAACAATACACCACCCATAGTGTCTCTGATGGACAGTGGGGGAGGGGAGTATCAGTCATATTTGTAACTCTGAGGTGGAGACTGTCAAAAAAAAAAATAAATAAATAAAAAAAATAATAAAAAAAAATCATCCTAACAAGTGACTGGTGGTTACACTTGCCCATACTATATGTGGAGATTTATTTTCCAAGTCAATTGATGTCCAGAACATAACATTTTATGGTTGGGAGCCTGGAATACATGGCAGTGATAAAATCATTTATAAATTTATAATTGCTTCACCTGTAATCTACTGATTACAGATGAAGCTAAACAGAATTATGAGTTTAAGAGGAATTACTGATTACATAATATATTTCTATGAATAAGTATAAGTTCATAAATTTTATTTCAGAACAAATTTTGAGTGACCAAATCAACACTTGAGACAAATAACATTTAGGAAATCTTTAGTTATTTTTTTCCAGACAGAGCAGTAGGATATGAGAGGATGATAACTTTAATGGCCAACTCAAATAAACCTTGAAGTATTATTTATAATTCGTCTAATTATTTCTAGTTCTGAGTGTTATTTATGTGGGCTTGCATAGGCAAGTGTACAGATTACAATATATTACACAAATTAAAACTATATTTTGATTTTATATGTATAAAAACTTTATACTTACCATTGAATCTCCATTTGGAACATGATGCTTAAAATCCAAGACTGAACTCAGAAGAAATGGAATTCTATCAGTAAGGACCTGTGATGAATCCAAACCAATCTTCTGTTATTATGCCTTTTACATCAAGTATTAAACAGAGTTTTGTAGGGTTGCTAATCCATTTAAGTGCATAATTAATAAAAGTTTAATGGAAATATTGCATGCATATAATAAATTCAGACTTTTATAATTTAGATCATTAATCAAACCAGTAGAAGCATGCAAAACTGTGCTTTTTCTGATAATTTTAATAATGCTTTATTTATTATTACATAAAGAATGTAGTATTATTATATAAATTACATCATTACAAGTAATTATTACATAAAGCATTATGTATTATTACATTATTATGATAACATATTATTTTATATCATGATGTAGTTTATGTGAAAATTGTAATGAATTAAAATATTTATTTTTTCACAAATCCAAAGTTTTGCAAAAACTTCTGAGGGGTAAAAGATCGTTTTTAAAGATAATAAATTATTTTCAGGAAAATAAAATAAAAACAAAATATGTTAAAAATTAATTAATTTAGTACATACTTCATCATTAGAAGTTTGATTCCCAGAAGCAAACAAATTCACAACTTTGGTGTACTTATTACTATATAGGTATAAAACAAAGCACGTTACCCAAATTTGCAAACAGCCAGAAAACAGCTTGGCTTAGATCAAATGAATTTCTTGGAATTTCAATAATCCTGAATTTTAAATAAGGTTTATCAATTGACCATATTACCTATATTAGATTATAATTTACCCTTCTGCAACCGAATAAATTCGGCACAATTTTATTCATTACCTTTATATTGTGCAAAAAGGATAGGTGGAATAGGACCATGGTATGTCTGCCAGGTGGGAAAAGTTGATGACGTTGTAGAGCAATCATCTTTTAAGGGCACAAAAGGTGATATTGTTGTACACGGCACTAATGACATTAAGAGTAGGAGATTTTAAATTGATGATTATCCATTACATCAGGAATAAATATTTTAAAGCAATCCCAATTATATAATTTTTCATAGTGACAATGTAATGGTACTCCAGTATAGGTGCATCTCAATTTTCCAGTTTTGAGATGCTAATAATCAGTTTGAGTAGTTCTTTAGAGAGAATTTGAAAGGGTTATTTAAAAAAAAAAAAAAAGTGGCAGAGACCATGACAGCATTCCACTGGAAATAAATGCTCATTATTTCATCCAAGTGTAACTTGTTCCCATTTTCTGTCAGATTCCCACAGCAAAAATGGCAGACTGCCACACTGCCCAAATGCTTTGAAGTATAAGAGAATTACAAGAAATATTTTTACTGCATGTACTAGATATTCCATGTGCTGCTTGCTTTTTAACAGTTCTCATGGAAGTGCTTTGAGGTCTTCTGAAACACCTCCATTAAAGCTGCAATCATAAAATCACAAAATATCAAACATATTATTCTATATTAAGTAGTAGATCACAATGAAAAAAAGTAACATTTATCTTAAAAAAGGCTGCTGTATAATGTCATAAACGATGACAAAAATATCTAAAAATAATTGCTTTCTTGCAGTGAACAGATAGTAGACAATGTTTAATGAAACAAAAATAACATTCTCCACATAATATATTAAGAATATGGGTAATAATGTCTATCGATTATTACCTTGTTTACTAAATGCAAACGTGGATTGTAATATCCAAATCAGAAAACCTACTCTATCACTTACCAAGCTATACCAGTCAGTGATATCAATGAAGTTAGCAATGTGTTCAAAGAGTTTCTGATTATTTATGTTTTGACATATTTTCCTTTTTTTGAGTTGATTGTTCAAATGATGGTATATTCACTGCATAATATAATACATTTTATGTAGTGCTTCAACCTTTGCAATTGTTAAAATTAGTATCACTTTTAACTTTAAAACTAATTAAAATGAGTCATTGAAGAACCGGTAGACATTTTAGGATGCCTCAAAGTTTGCTCTAAATCACACTTTCATATTTTTTTTTAAAACCAAAAATATTAAAGCTTTCAAGTCTGGTGAAGGAGATGGTGACATGAAGCTGAGCATCACCAGGCTGAAAAACTTGGACCATAACACATAGTTCACCTTTGATGAACTATGTGTTAAGGACAAATGGCGTGCATTCACAAAAAATATACAACCAGCATACCTAGGCCTAGAAAAATCTTCATCCCATTTATCTAGCTAAATTCTGGCAGTAGTTCAGCACTAACTGGTATAGCGTCCATCTTTTACTTCAACAATGCTATACAGATTAACCGATTGCATGAGTTGCTCGAGATGACTTCACTTTCTTTTCATTCCTTATTTGAATAGAGATTTTCAAGAAGTTTAATTCAGAAAGGCATTTCCTGACTTATTATCCCATCAGAATGTATTTAACTTGCTCAAGAGTGAAACTGAGTTTGCCAACTGTGTATGTGAGCTCATACAAGCTAGTTTTCCACTAGGGGCCCAGATCTGTGAAAGTGGGTTTCATGTAATTTTGAAAATTTATAAAAAACAAAAACTTTGTATACAAATACTTTTAAATATTAATTTGTTTTTATTCTAATTTGACTATCTAACATTAGAGATAGAAATTGTCAAAAATTAGATCAGCATTAAAAAAAATTGAGGATACTTTTTTTTTTTGATGCAGTAATATTTTCTATTTATGCATCACTTCAATTTCATTAACTTCTAGGTCTGAATTTCTGAGACTTTTGGCTTTTTAAGCACAAATTGAACAACAACAACAATGGCCAATATATGCAATCTCCTCTGTCAATTTTTGCAACCATTTTTACAAAACACAGATAAATGATGGGTGCACCTAATGGAAGATTTCAAAACAGTTTTTACATAAATGACCACATGTTGTGAAATTTAGTTAAAAGACTTGAAAGAACATGCACGTGTGTGTGTGTGTGTGTGTGTGTGTGTGTGTGTGTGTGTGTGTGTGTGTGTGTGTGTGTGTGTGTGTGTGTGTGTGTGTGTGTGTGTAGTAGTAGTAGTAGCATGTGATGCAAGAAAGCAAGTGTATGAGCTTATACAGCATCAGCCAAAAAAAAAAAAAAAAAAAAAAAACACCATTCCATCCAAATGCCTGTCCAGTTCCTCCTTAAATTTATTCAACCTATCAACTTCCACAACGACAGATGGAAATTTGTTCCAGCAATTAACCACCCACTGGCTAAAGGCAAATTTCAGCACATCTATTCTTCTACACCTGTCCTTTCTTAATTTGAATTTATGCCCCCTTAAGTTCGTAATCTGAACAAGTGGAAGGATCTCATCAGAATTCAGCGTGCTCAACCCATTCAAGGCCTTATACACCTCGATCAGATCACTGCGCAGGTGCCTAGTCTCCAGCCACTGCAATTTGCAGAACTTCAGCCTCTCTTGGTAAGAGGATCCCTTCATTCCCCTCACTAATCTTGTTGCCCTTCTCTGTACACGCTCAAGTAAATCTACATCCTTCCTAAAATGAGGCCTCCAGACCTGTACGCAGTATTCAAGGCTTGGCCTGACCATTGCCTTATACAGAGGGACAATCACCTTTTCCCTACTAGCAAAATTCCTATATATCATTGACAAAACCCCATGACCTGCCCTGGCAGCCTGTCTGCATTGCTCAGAAAACTTCATATCTGACTGTGTGTGTGTGTGTGTGTGTGTGTGTGTGAAAGAGATCCTGAATGGATTAAAAACAGATTGGTTTAACTCATAATTTTGCATCAAGTCTCCTTCAAAATATTTTCACAATAAGGGCAAGGGAATTTTTCCTTATTGAAAAAGTTTCTGAAACTCTTGAATTCTTTCAAAGTACTATCATGTATCTCCTATGATTTCTGCCAAATCTTTTTCCTTTGAGCTTCAATTTCATTTTTGGAAACAAAAGAAGAGATCTGGTAAGGAGTGGGAGGATACAAGTTCCACCCTGTAATAGACAGCAAGTGAGTTTATCTACCTGTGAATCTTGAAAACTATCTGAACATTTGTGCTTTGGATAAAGCATCTCCAAATTAATACTATTATCAGTAGCACTGTTATATGACTGCTCAAATTCTGAGTAGCCCCACTTTATAATTTATAAAATTCCAACTAATACTGCAAAAGTAATGCATATTTAACATTGATACTTACGTTGCTAAGTGCAGTTTGTGCAAGGGAACGGAAGCACAGGATTACTCCAACTATAGTCATCCTTTGAAGGACATTATCTACATCTAAAAATTAAATTTTAAAATATCATTTACATGTACACACAGAAATATATGTGTGCCCACACAAATGCACATGCATGCAACGACATGCCACAAAACAGCATACATATTTCTAATTAACTGAAAAAATTAATTTGTTCTAAACATAAATTTACTTATTAACTAAAACAAAGACCAAATATGACAGACAAGCAGTGCAAGAAACCACTTTTACATACAAATATAATTTGATAACACACAATACAACAATAACAAAACAAAGAAATATGTATCTGTGTGCTTTTAAACATCATATGAATATCTTATACAAAAATATGTAATGGTTGGATGAAAGAGTTATATTGCAAATAAAATGATTAATACAAAGGGAGTATTGAAAAATTTGTAGCCTCATATAGAAATAGCGACAATAAAATTGTGAACATAATTTTGCTTGGCTATTTGGTACTTTGTATAAACAAATGCAAGCAATTATGGCCTTTGTTTATACACAAATTTTTCAATGGGTTCAAAACTATTACATTCTGCTTTAGCCAGCAGTAGTAGCAGGACACTTCATAGGTGCCCTTCAAAAATAACATTCCTGCATTAATCATTAATCAATGATTAAAATTCTGAAATTTTTTCTACCTTCTTAAATAGAGTCAAACTTTTACTGTAATAATTTTTGAAGTGATTTTCTTATGGTTTTTCATACAGAAATTGGGTGTGAGAGCCTGTAAGGTGCCCTGCCACCATTTCTGCAAATATTTGGATTTTGTATGAAGAATAGCATGGTACTGGACAAGTGTCGATGCTGTGTTTGTATAGTTTCAGGTTACTTGTTTTTACCTCTCTCACTAGGTCAATACACATCTACCATCTTATCCAAGTTGTTTCTGAATGATTTATTATTGTTTTCATAGCATAAAGGTTGACAACACAAAACCTGGTATTCTCTCAATACGGCCACTACTCTGCAGGAAGCAACATACATTGTTTCAAATTTTGCAGTGGCCAAATTTCAAATAAATTTCATTATTCCCTATGATTAATTTTCCCTATGATTTCATTAAGTCTGAAATCATAGGGAAAATAAAAAATAGCAACACTAAAGGTATTTGAATAAAGGTATTTTTCACAGATCATGCTCAATGTGTCCACTACTGTTCCTAATACACAAATCCAGATGAGATACTCAGTCAGCAAGCACACAGGGAATGAAGTCAGGAGTGACGGTATGTGTCAATAATACACTGCTACAAATGTTCAATACTGAATTTTCTCCATGTAGACCAAGTGACCCCAGAGAAAAAAAAAAAAAAATCTAGTGGTGCGAGATCCAGGCTTCTTGGCTGGCCATTCCACATGCCCTTGATTATCTTATTCAATTACCAGGAAAGTGTTGGTGCAGAAACTCTCTTACTTGAATGCTGTAATGTGCAGGAGCACCATGTTGCTGGAACCCAGTCGGAAAATCTCTATCCCCATTCAAAACACTAGGGAATGCTTCCTCATTGAGCATATGTAAGTAGGCATCTGCAGTGACTTCTTGAAAAAAAAAAAAGGGCCTATGATATGGTCTTTTCACATGCCACACCATACCATTACATCAGTAGAACCTTGTTCCCTTGAAGGAGTAAATCAATGAGGGTTGTTCTGAGACTAGTAGCAAGTGTTCCATTGATTTATCTCACCATTTCTATAAAAAAATAGCCTCACCACTAAACAGAATTGTGGACAGGAAATTTGCATTTTGAGCATATTGCTCTCTAGCCCTTGGGAAAATTCCATTCATTAGTCCAGATCATCATCGCTTAATTTCTGCAAGATCTGAAGTTTATATGGATGATATTTGTGAGCTTTAAGGATGCAGTGAATGCTGCTTTTTGACACTCTTGCCTCGGAGGACAATCTTTGAAGAAACTTTTTTGGGACTTTTGAATAAATGGGTGAGGATGGCAGCGGCTGTGTCTTTGTTGGCAGCCTTTCTCAAAGGTCCACTGTATGGTTTATCCTCTATGGATCCTGTTTGCCTAAACTTTGCAACAAGTTTGCTAACACAGCTCTGTGTTAATGGCTTGCAGTATGTTAAATTAGGAGGCAAACTCCCTGACTCCGATTTCCTACAAGAATTATCTGAACTTGTACTTACTTACTCAAAGACATCTTGGGGCTGCAAATATGAAAATATATGAATTAGCTATTTTTCTCTGATTCCACACTTATGGGACAACCCAATAGTATCAAATATATTTAATATTTTTTTTAAAACTTAAAAAAGGTACAAATGATAAGTGCTGCAATCCATTCAAAAAGATGAAATACTATTATTATTCAAGAAGAATAATAACAGTATCACCTGCTTCAAATTGCAGGATCACAATCAACAACTGATGACATTTAAATAATACGCCAGAAGTTTGTCATATGATGAATAAAAAAATGCATGAATTTTTGTAATTAGGTCAAATCAGCTTTTACAACACCAAATGTGGGCTACACAAAACTACATTTGATCTGTGGAAAAATTATAAGAAAAAAAAAAAACCTTGTAAAAACATCATTTATAAGAAATAAATGTCTCACAGGTCACCATTAAAGACTTAAAAATCCACCGGACACAGAAGCTGGTGGGAGGCAGGATAGATTGTAGTTCATAAAAATCCGCAGAAGACACCCAACACTTAATTTGTGTTTTGTTCACTTGGCATTTTCAGCCTTCCATTCCTTTTTTTCCTCCTCTTCGCCACCATGGTCACGGAAGAAGCTTTACATGTATGGTACTCGCGCACAGTAACAGTCGGGTGCCTCTGTAGCCAGGTGGGCAGGAGCAGCGGTGCACAGCACACGCTTCTTGATTAGACCGGGGTTCGAGCCCATGACCACCAAAATACGGAGGGTGCAGAAAGGTCAGAGAATGACCACCACATATCCCCGGAGCAATATAGCCTTAGTTGCTAATGTTCCTAAAAATCAAATGGCGAAGATAAAGAAAGCTTGCACGAGAAGCACGCAAAAGTAAATTTCGATGAAATTTACCGGTAAAAGTACTTTGCCATGATGGCATTTGTATTGTTGCTCACTTAGTAAACATACAGTGAGTGTATGTCAGGAGTAGAAATTGAATCCCACCCAAAGTGGAGGGGGTAACTTGACCTTTTTCTTTAGAATCACTGGTGGACTAGCGGATAAATTGTTTATTAAGTAAAAAAAAAAAAAAAAAAGGCAAAGGAAGCCCACAGGAGAAGCACGGCAAACGTTGAAAAAGTTTACCGGTGAAACTACGTTACGAACATTTTTTACGACGCCAGAACTTCCAATATGACTCTGTTTGTGATTCAATTAGTTAATTCAATTAGTGATTCTAAAGAAAAAAGGCCAGGTTACTCCCCCTCCACTTCAGGAGGGTTTCAAGCTCCTGTGGGATTCAACTTCTACTCCAGACCGATAACACCCACCGTCTGTTTACCGAGCGAGCAACAATACAAATGCCGTTACGGCAAAGTACTTTTACTGGTAAATTTCATTGAACTTTTGCATGCTTCTCGTGCAGGCTTTCTTTACCTTAGCCAACCAAATAACAAACAACAAACAGTAACAGCCACAAGATTAGCAGTAATGTTTGTGATCAAACAGTGTTCAGGATCACTAAATCACCAAAAATGGTCCTTGCAGTGGATGAACAATGGATAACTTCCAAGAAAACATTGAATAATCCATGATATGGTGAGTGAAGACCAGAAATTACACTACATAACAAAAATTCTGAACATTTATATTTAACTATTTCTTGTGGAACAACAGTGGCACTATTGTTATCTGAATAACAACAGTGCCACTTGTTTTTCTCTGTTATCATATTTTGGCAGCAATTGAAGGTTTATGTTTTTGTGACATTTACACATATTACCTATCGAATGATGAATCTGGTGGACAGAATAATTCAGATTACACCTCAGAAGCCTTTTCAAGCAGTCTCACACTCCCATAATCAGCTTGGATTAACTTAGCGAGAGACTTGGGTCTAACCAAATCCAATGCAGAACTCCTGATACTTTGTTTAACATGAGAATGGAATCTACTGGATCCCAGCTTCCACAGGCATAAAAAGGTGTCACTTATGCATATTTTTAAACTTTTGCAGAATCCCTGTGCTATTGTCTTTATTTGAGTGGCCTTTATGAAGGAATTGGTATTAGCCACAATCCAGGAGAGTGGCATCATTTCATAGACAGTTCAAGTAAACGTTTGAAAACTGTGTTGCTTCAGAATGGGAACAGACATCTACTAATTCCTGTTGTGCCAGGGGATGAAATAGAAAATTTTACAAAACAGAATGCTTGTTAATAAAAATATCTATATTATTTATTTTTTCATAATCACGTAAGTACAGTCAGACCTCTATATAACAAAATCGATTATTCCCTTGAAAAAATTTGTTATAAAGAAATTTGACCCTTTCAACAATGATGGGAAAGAATTATGTCTTAAAATATTTGGTTATTTTTTTTGTTGTATACTGGATTCTACTGCACACCGTTCATAAAAATGTTCACATTTGTTTAAACTTTAAACACTCAGATATATTTTCTGTTACATTTTCTTCCCACTGAAAGCCTCGATACAAAGTTTCAAATACTGCCAATATTTGTTTGGAAGGTTTAATATCATCATTCTTCTCTTTCTTGGTAATTCCTTTCTACTTCTCTCTTTCTCTCTCTCAGGGTAGCTTCAGAATTTTTTTTGACTGGTGCAGCATAAGCCTCAGGCTTCCTTGCACCATATGGATAATAAAAATAAATAAATAAATACATCTGACTCATCGTTGATATTGTCACTAGTTCTTTAAATACGCTCCAAAATGTTAGAGTCACTCGGATATTCAGCTACTATAACATCGTTATCAATTCCTAAAAATTTGTCAGGAACAATTTCTCCACTGATCAAATCTAGCTTGGAACTCTTCCCAAGATTGCTCAATGTCTTCTAGTAGTTCATTCCTCTCATCTCTGTTAATTAGCATTTTAGCAAAACCTACTTTTGCAAAACAATTCTTAATTGTTGTTTCCACCACATCTTGACTCCACTCTTTCGCCAACTCTGATATGAATATCCACAAATCTATAACAGAATCTACACAATTTTTTTCAGTATGCACATTCGGTAGTGCATTTTCAAATTCTTGATAATGCCTTGGTCCATTGGCTGCAGTTAAGATGAATTATTCAGAAGGAAGAAAACAAGCTTCACACGTGCAAGTTTTGAAATTATCGATTGAAGGTGGGCAGGGCGGTTGTCAACAATCAAAGCAATTTTTCCATTTCTTTTGTCATCTTTCTATCGAAATTTAAAATCCACTGCTCAAAAATTTCATTTGTCATTCAAGGTTTTTTGTTGTAGTCCAACTGTAATGACTTTATTCCTTTGAAACATTGGGGTTATTTACTTTTGCCTAATACCAAAAAGTTTCAGTTTTTCATTACCAGCCATATTTTCACCAACTAAGAGTGTAATTCTCTCCTTACTATTTTTACCACCTAAACATTTATCACCTTTAAAAGTTAGTGTCTTGTTCGGCAAAAATTTAAAAAATAAAAATGTTTCATCAACGTTGAATATGTCTTTGGACTTGTAGTCCTCCATAATTTTTTTCAAAATTGTTTCTTTCCAATGGGTATAGTCTTTTTCGATTGCAACTCCACTTTCATCAGAAATAACTTTTTTGAGCAAGCCCTAACATTCTTTAAATTTGTCCAGCCAACCAGAACTGGCTTGGAATGTTTTGTGCCCCAGAAAAAATGCATACTCCATAGCCTTTTCTTTTATTAATAGTCCTGATATTGATATCGACATGTTTTGGTCTCAAATCAACTTCACCCACTTAAAAACTTGTTCATCTACATCTTCCCAAAGGCATAATTCCACTCACTTCCGACTGGGTTACGTTTCCTCAACCAGTTTGAGAACTGAAACAGGGTTTTTCAGAATGGTTGACACTACTGGCAGGGACTTCAAATTTTAAAGTGATTTCTTTTTTTTTTTTTTTTTTTAATGCTGCAATCTACACTATTAAGCACTTCCACCTTTTCACACTACACTCAAGGATTTCCTATTAAACACTGTACGGTTACTTGCACAGCAGTTAAAACAAAGCTGAAATTAGGGACCACTTGTAGCTACCATGTAAACAGAGACAAGTGAAATTTAGTGAAAGTGTGGATGACTCATTTCTACGAAACAACAGATGAATTTCCGAGATAAAGGAAAATCATTCTCTCCTAATTCTCTAATAGGATGCTTACGGTAGAAAATAGGTTGGAAAGGGCCAATGCCTGCGTCGGGAATATGCCTCATCTTTGCCAATGGCTACGGACAGCTGACCAGCGGGACTTCTTGGCACAGTAGTGTATAAGTTGTATAGATTTTACTTCTTTTTAGCCATTGCTGACCCACTGCTGAGCAAAGGCCTTTCCCAAACTTTTCCATTTTTTCTTATCCCATGCCATGGTTGGCCAGTTTCCTCCTGCAGGGTTTTACAGACACCATTAAATTGTAAAATGTTTTAGCTCTTAATTCTTGGAATTAAAAGCTAAAGGGATTAATGCTTAATCCTATTAGCTCTTAATTCGTGCTTTCTACAGCATCAGCTTTATTGCCTAAAGGCCAGAGTTGCAAACAATGCGTACCCAGATCTCTGGAAATCAGTTCGTTATATGGAAATTTTCTTTGTTAAACAGAAATTATTTTCCTAAGTAATGGCCAAGGGGAAATCAAAAATTTCGCTATATGGAAGTTTGTTAAAGAGAGGTCTGACTGAATATGATATTACCCATGTGTATGTTCATGATGAACTGAAACAGTGTTCTGGTACACTGCAGTCTATTTTAACCTGGCTCTGTTTATATTAAGAAGACTATCAAAACACAAAGCATATATTAGAGAAGATCAAGAATGACCAGTATAAATGGGATATCTGTGGGGGAACTTCAAGATGCTGGGGTTCCTTCTAGGTTTGCAAGTGGTTTTACTAAATTTCATTGTTTTCTCTGTCTCTGGGACAGTAGGAAAGTAGATCACCACTATAGGAGAAATCTCCCAGAATTGAGTTGCAGCCTGGTGCACAAAATGTAGTAAACAAACCTTTGGTTTCAAGAAACAAAGTCTTGCTTCCACCACTCCATATCAAGCTGAGACTGGTCAAACAATTTGTGGAAGCATTTGATTCTCAAGGTGACACCTTCAAGCATATACAATCTGTTTCCAAAACTATTTGATGCAAAAGTGAAAGGTCACATATTTATTATTGCCCAAGTTAAACAGATGTTACTTTACAAGAACTGGAAGACAGAATGACAGATGCTGACTGAAATGCCTGAGAGCTATTTGTAGCAAATGACTTCCTTGATAACTCTGAGTGAAAATTATAAAGATTAGTCGACAATGCCTGCGTCGGGAATATGCCTTACCTTTGCCAATGGCTGTGGACAGCGGGACTTCTTGGCACAGTAGTGTATAAGTTGTATAGATTTTACTTCTTTTTAGCCATGATGTGTTGATCAACAATTATGTAAAAATAGGATGGTAGAATGTCAATCAAGCTCCATTACTTGCACTCTCATCTGGATTTTTCCAGACCAAATCTGAGTGATGTTAGTGAAGCGCATGGGAAGAGATTCTACCAGGATGTAGAGTCAATGGAGAAAAAAGGCACCAAGGAAGGTGAGATGAAGTTTAGATGGTAAACAATATATGCTTTTTGATTTAGAATAATCACATTAACTAACTACAAAAGACAAAGATGTTCAAATATACATTTTTAAAGAAATTATTTTGATTAACCCGAGAAGGGCTTGACTTTTTTAATTTGTGATTAACTTGTTGTTTACTTGTAGAAAAGGCTAATACTCTATTCTATAAAGAAGTTAAATATTGTTAATAATTCTGATATAATATTATTGCATATTTATTTTACTTTCATTTCTGGGCAAACCATCGATGCTATGAAAAAAAAAAAAAAAAAAAAAAACCACTAAGAAATGCAGATAAACAGAAGCTTTTTGTGTTACAGTGTTATCAGTATTATCAAAGGTCTCTGTACAACAGATCCTGCAGCTTCTGATGCCTGATAAAAAACATGATGCAAAACTTCCTCAAAATTGTAGGTGCATTACATAGATCCAAAAAAAATTTTGGCAAAGATTTTGTAACAAAAGATGAGACATGGGTTGACTACTATCAGCCTAAGTCAAAGCAACAGTCCAACCAATAGAAACATCTGTGTTCATAGCTTCCAAAAAAGGCAAAACCAGTTCCACTGGCTGGAAAGGTAATGACAACAATCTTTTCAGATTCCAAAGGATGGGGACTACATTCCAATCAAACTGTAACATGCAAATACTATGCTAACCTATTATGTCAATTATGAGATGCTATCAAGTCTAAAAGAAAAGGAATGCTGAGAAAAGCTACCTTTTCACCCCAGACTATTTCATTTCACAACATCAGCAACCACAACAGCAAAAACCAATATGCATTAGTGTGGGTACAAATGGCTGCCACATCCTTTATTTACCAGATCTGGCCTCACCAGACTCCCTTTTTTCCCCCCAAACTTAAATTTCACTTGGCTCAGTCCAGCCAAGTGAAATTTAATGCTTCCACTCAGCCATGAAAGCATTTTTTCCCAGGCCTTGAAGAATAATTCTACAAAAGTTGTGGGATTTCAGCTGCATTGCAGGAACAAGTGTGTGTGTGTGTGTGTGGCTTCAAGACTATACTGAAAAATAATACACAATCATGAGTCTGCGACTTAACAGTGAGGCTGCAAACTTTTCAGTACCCTGTGTTATATAAAGATCAGTTTCCATATAATGTTTCCTTTAAAATGCTAATTAAACCTACAATGTTAATTAAATAAAAATTCTAATTCTATACCCTTCCCCCCACACAAACGAATTGCATACACGTATCAACTGGAATTATGCAAACCCTCTGGTAGCATCTATGCATTCATTCCATAAATAAACATCTCCATAATCAAAATAGACTTCTGGCTTCTATTATTAATTATACTTAATTATGTGTCCATATATCTTTGTTTTTCCATATAACATTCACAATTTTTCTTTTTGTAAAAAAAAGCAGCTGTTTAAAAACAGAACTATGCATTTACAAATAGAAAAATTCTGCATTTACAGTTCAGCATTATAGTTTATAATTCATAGTATTCAGTTCAATGTTTATAATTTCTTGCAGTTTATATACATTTTTTACTGTATTCTCACACTAAAATTTTATTCGATTTCATTTATAGTTATGTCCAATTCACTCTTTCTTAAAGAATTTAGTTATTTTGGCTTCTATAAGGTTGCCAAAAAGCTGTTCCAAATTAAACAGTTACAGGAACACTCTGAGGCATGTTTTATGAAGAGGCTCCATGTTTATATTAGGTTGATTAAGTCATTAAGTTATATATACAAGTATATACAGAGACTGCTTTGCCAAAATATACCCCCTTTTCCCAAACGAACTGCATTCATTCCATAAATTCACTCCATTAAAAACACAGCTCACAACCAATATTCCATTTCGCAATGGACAGAACATGTAATATTAGCAAAAATTAAACATTATATTAACATTAAAAGCTGAAGTTTGATAGGCTAGGGCATCTATAACAATAATAACCAGAATCATCAAGCTATTCAAAAGTTTATGAAGAATAAACTCTTGGATGATAGCCAATCACAGGGCTGATGTCTCCACTGGAATCTTGTTTTTCAATTTGGAATGGAAACAAATGGTGTTTAGCTCACAGTTAATGACTAACAAATCTACCAAATATTGATCCTTGGCATGTGGTTCAGAGTGACATGGTTGATAATGGCCCATGATGATGTTACCACAGTGACTGGATGACAGATAAATTTCAGTTTACAATATTACAATATGTTATTCCCTCAAAAATGATGGGACCTACAATGTTGTCTCTATTGTGCAGGCTATCAGAGGCCCAACAATGCTGCAGGAAACTATTATATGTATTGAATGTTTCCTCAGATGTCTAAACAAATTACAAACATATCTGCAGCAATTCATTTGCTACCCTGATTGAGATAACTGCTGCTTCCAGGATAATACACTATACACATATGATGCTCATTCAATGCTTTATTTCTACCTGCTTAATAGTAGTGGTTATCTTGGTCAGGCAGAAATAAAGCAATGAAGGATGCAGATGATCTGTTATTGTTTAAATACTGCAGGAATGTTTAGCCACAAGACCAATTTCTCACAGTGCTAATCCACTACTACACAGATCAAGACAGCAAATTTCAGGATGATTGTCACCATCTATCACAATAAATGTGCATGTTAATAACATTTCAATGATATTAGCCAGAGCAATCCCTCCCCCCGATCTCAACCCCATTAAACATCTATGGGGTGTATGAAGTAACACAGATCTGCTCATTATTAATGAATGAGCTACATGTGCATTATTGCGAGAATAGAGCAATATCATGCTGGTTATCTTCCATATACTTGCTGAAGTCACGAAGAATTCAGGCTATTAACAAAGTTATGGTGCTCTTGCCTAATACTGAGTGGAGTGATTTCTAACATTTTGGCCAAGCAGTGAATGTAAGAACATCATTAGTGAAGTTGCATGCATAACTTTAAGATTACTCTGGGGATTTTATAAAATATACAAATGATGCATTGTCTCTATTTATATACACTCCATTCTCTTGCAGTAAACTAAAGGTAATGTTAAAACAGTGTTAAACGGTAGTGCAAGCAGGCATACAGAGGTGCCAAAAACAGTATCAAAAATATAATAGTCCCCTTACTTTGGGCCATCTTCGGTCCTATATGCATGCAAAGGAAAAGATTAGACAGTAAGAAACTGCACATTATAAAAGCAAAAATAATTATCTACAAAGCAGATATAACTAGAAAATAATATATATTAATTACATGACATTTTGAAATAAGATTTTTATTTTATGATCTGTATCAAATTATAATAATAATCCATTATAATACAATTCATTATATCACAAATTGAGTAAAGTACAAATTAAGTAATTTGTAGTTTACCCAATACTCTCTACAACGAATAATGGTTTCAAGTTTCTTATATTATTTGAAATTCCGTCATAAGTTATTTAGTGTTGGAGACAGAGAGAAAGTAGGTAATGAAACTTCCTTTGGAACACCTATTTCACTTGGTGAAGTAAGCACTCCTAAGAGGACCAGCGAGGTGAGGCTTTTAAAATATCAAAAGTAGAGCAAAGTGTGAAAAATACTTCTTATGCATCATAATTACAGTGACAGTTAATGAAATTAAAACTGCTTTTGAATTTCCTGATTAATACAATCCAGTGAAAAACCATTACTTTCATTACCTGTAAAAGAAAGCACCAACAATATTCACACAATATGTTTAAAAAAATACATGCATAGTTTCGAAAGTAAAAGTACTTTTTATAGCATAAAAAAAATTATTTTCCAAATGTTTTTTCTCCATTTGGACTTACTATTTTAAAAATATTCCAAGTGCCCTGAAATGCCACCAGAAAGAAACAGCTTGTATACTTATTATTATTTTTTTGTAGAGAACATAAGAACTTTTTCTAATAGCATTTTTAAAATGATACTGTTAAGTGAGTGCATCAGTTGTCTGTAATGTGAATGGGTTATGTGGGAAATATCCTACTCATAATAAACAGTTAATTCCTTAAAAAAAAAAAAAAAAAAACCTTTCAGAACCTCCATAACTGTGTGGGGTAATTTCCAACACTTTAAAAATTTGTAATGCAGGCACAACAACAGAAATATCACTGCAGTTTGTTTTTCTGATCCAAAACTACCACGAGAGGGAAAAATAATGATTAATGTTTCCACTTAATCTTTATCACCAAAACAAATTTTTGGCAGATAGGTGAAACCATCAGCTAGCATGTTCATCATCTGACAGTTACTAACAGTGATGTGTTGAAATACTTGTGGTATGTAAGGATAAAGGACAAGAAATTCTCTCAGAACTTTTAGTTTATTTCCTTTCTCCATATTCTTACTGCAACAGTAGTAGGCCATCCCTGGCTTTCCCCCCCTTTGCATTTGGTATCAGTAATCTTTCAGTAACATTCATGAATGAATGTACCTACTTGGTGGATCTTTTTTTGTAGTCCTTTCTTCTCACTGAACAATAATCACAGATTGTGTTATGATATGCGAGTACACAAAATTCCTTTCTCAGGCTGAGATGCCAATTTCAAGAGCAAACAATTAGAATCCCAAGAAGAAGAAAATGACAACTGTCAATCAAGTGTTCACAAGTGGAAAAAGGTTGAGAACTACTGGTTGATTGATTGGTTGAATTTTTATGGTGCATCAGCAGCTTAGGTCATAATATACCAAGTTGTGAGAACTACTGTTTTAGAGGAAAATTGAAAGATCAATACAAAGAATTTCCTAATAAATTAATAATTTTTATGAAGAAAGAATAGTATAAGTCATGACAGCTTCATGATCTTCACGTGAACGGAGCAAAATTTGGCTGTGTGTCCCAATGCAAGATTATACAATTAGTATAACTTTTGCATCTGTTGAGGTGAATTAGGAGTCATAGAAAATTAGATAACATATTGATAATAACAGAATTTATTAAAAGTTTTACATACAATACGAATAAAATTACCAGATATGCTATAATAAGCATCTAAGTATGTGTTGACCACTGTGTGTTCAACCTACTGCATATTCAATTCTTTAAGTAAATGTGATGTGACATTCTGTTTGATGTAATATCAAACAAAATGGCTAATTACTATTGCACATGAGGCCGGAAACCCTAAAGAGTCAATATGTACATATGAAAGCCATATGAGCGAAGATCAAACTAGAGTTTGATTTCTGGACTGTCCTAAGAATGAAATGAAATGACATCTACAGGAAAATCAATTTCGTCTTATTGCAAATACAGTTCAAGCTATCAATAAATGTAACTAGTTATAGAAGTATGATACTAACTTTTTCCAGTCCCATTGAACTCCCATTGAAGGAGACAGTGTTCATAAAAAGAATGAAATTACTTTTATAACACTGTCTTCTTCAGCAAAAATTTCAAAATTTTGGCAACAGGGAGAACATTAATTTGTTCTTTAACATTTCATGTTTTAACTGAACTAAAAATAAGGTAATTTCCTTGCTAGCAACAAAGCTTACTATGGCCATAAGGCATAAGTAAAATTTTTTTTAAAACTGTGTATATCTTATGGACAGTTTACCTGAGTGTGTACAGGATGAAATAACTGAGTTTACAGAAGAGTGACTAAGTCAGCTACCATAAGATTTCTATTATATCAACAGGAAATGTTCACTTCAATCTGAAGAAGGGAACTGAATGGGAATGAACCTTTTCATATGCACAACATCTACATATAACTCCCAAAACAAAAGAAACATATCAATAGCAGTGCCACTGATATGAATCTTACAAATTGCCATTTTGTTGTTTTCAGGTAAAAAATGGAACTTGCACAAATTAAAATGACAGGAAGTGTAATGGCTTTCACAAAAATCAAAAGATAGTGGCAAGCTACACTCAGGAGATATGTAGTATTGGACTCCAAAACAAATTAAGAATTATAATATGAAGTTGATCATCACAAGTTAGCATTAGTAGAGGCATATGATGCAAGGAAGCAAGCTTATACAGCATCAGCCAAAAAAAAACCCCTCCCATTTCATCCTCCATTAATTCCAAATGCCTGTCTAGCTCAGCCTTAAATTTATTTAGGCTATTAGCTTCCACAACAAAATATGGAAGCCTGTTCCACCAATCAACTACCTGCTGGCTAAAGGCAAATTTCTGCACATTTATTCTACAACTATCTTTCCTCAATTTGAAACTGTGCCCCCTCAATTTGCAGAACTTAAGCCTTTCTTGGTAAGAGCACCCCTTTGTTCCCATCACCAATCTTGTTGCCCTTCTTTGTACTCATTCTAGCAACTCTACATTCTTCCTCAATTTGAAACTGTGCCCCTCAGATTCTTAGTCTGAGCAAGACGAAGAATCCCATCAGCATTCAGCTTGCTCAACCTATTCAAGGCCTTATACACCTCAATCAGATCATCTCGCAGGTGCCTACTCTCCAGGTGCTGAAATTTGCAGAACTTAAGCCTTTCTTGGTAAGAGCACTCCTTTGTTCCCCTCATCAACCTTGTTGCCCTTCTTTGTACTCGTTCTAGCAACTCTACATCCCTCCTAAAATGAGGCCTCCAGACCTGTACACCTTGCCTTGTATAACGGGATTATCACCTCCCTGTCCCTGCTAGCAAAATTCCTATGTATCATTGACAAGACTCCATGACCTGCCCTGGAAATTTCTGTCAGCAGTCCAAAAATTTATATGACAAGTTACACAAGACAGAAGAATGAACCAATTACACAGTCTATACTGTCCTGAAAAAAAAAAAAAAACTGCAGCAAAGAGCAGGAAACCTTATTTTGTCCAATAACTGTTTATGGAGGACTGAAATATGAATAATGCATGAAATTTGCTTAGAAAATTTCATGCATTATTCGTTTTTAGGAAAAGAGAATTAATGCTGATCTGTCCCATAACATTCATTGGTCAGAGAAAGTAGTGTGCATGCTGAAGGATTCATAAATTGTCACAACTCCCTTACTGGGAAGATTATGATCCAGAAGTGATAGCAGAAAATATATAATTTATGCCAAGAATCAGGTTTGTTTGGCCTGACCACAACACACTTTTAGCCTGTATTAAGGAACAATGTGAAAGTTGATTGCTATCTGCATCTTGATACATATACAATTTGTGAAAATAGGTTATTTCATAATATCTTAATATGAGCTCATGAAGCTATCATGAAGTTTAATTCTTACACAGATACCTCAGCAATAAACTTTATATCACTTTTTTTATAAATAATGTTAAATTGCTAAATATTCTTTAAAACATAATTCTCAAAGAAAAATAAAGCGGTATGATAATACCAAATTCAGAGATATATATAAAAAAATCAAAGTAGATATATGGAAGAAAACTGATAAGAGAAAATAAACTGAGCACAAAATATACAATACATGAAATCTAACATTGTATTTAATTAACATGATAAAAGAAAATTATGAATGAGAGTACATACGCTGTAACCTTCGAAAAAGTTCCCTCATTTGTTCTGGCTTATCATAATTGGATCTCAAAGCCATAAGTATGTCTTTGTTCATAACAACAAGTTTCTGTCAACACAAAAATAACATTTTAAATAAAGTACACAGCTCAAAGTGCATTTGTTATATATTAAGTTTTGTTTTTTTTTAAAAAAGTAGAATATTCTAATTCATGCTGAGAAATAGTAGGACAGAACATATCAGCAAAGCTTGACTGGCAACTGCTACACAAACAGAAAACAATATTTCATCAATGGAATCACAGACAAAAATTAATGTACTTCATTTCGTTCACATGCACACAAGAAAAACTTGATAGATGCCCAGCTTTGCAATGAATGTACTACAACAGAATGTGAGCAATTGCAAGAATTACATTAAAATCTTTACAATGCCATACTCATGCCATATTTTGATGCTTACACAATCAAAACAACATATAAATATCACTCAAAATGTTTTATTTTCACCTATGCACAAACTTTCAAATAAGCAGGTCATTCATTAATTACAGTGTGAACAATATCCATGGGAAAATTGGTACACTACTTACTTCAGAAACTGTGAGACTTTGATACTGAAGTACTTTTCATGAAACTTTATCTAATGGCTCAAATAAAGATTTAGAGAACAATATGAGGCATCAATGAGTTCAAGAATATAATTTGCGCACCAGTTAAGTATATAGAGTCCACCAAATATTGTTTCATTCAGAGTTTTCTATCTTCTCTAGAATGACTTGTTGGTATAATTTTGCACTTTCTATATACCTTTCCCACTGAAATACATTCAGCAAGACAGTCATAGAAAACTTCCCTCCTCACCATTATTTGCTCTTCGTGATTCACCGGCATTTAAGGGCTGCCATATTTTTTGTGGATTATTTGAGCATTTCCCAAGCAATGTGAGCACTAATTTGTTTGTTGAACTGTTCTTCAACAGTTAAGATTTTTCATCGAAAACAGGTAATATTGTAATGTCTGTTGTAAATGTAAAGTACAGAAGTTTTTACTCAGGGTCTCCAGATTTCTCTCAGGGATGCACTGAGCACATACTCTGCAATAAGCCTTCATCATTAAATTAGATCTAATTTAATTAGTCAATCTTTCCTTTGGCCATTCCTCTTCATTATCAGGGCTAACAGTGGGGAGAGGAAGCATTGATAATTAAAAATGTCAAGATTATCGAAAATTATTTGGATTACCTGGCTTTTTTGATTATCCGTTATCTATAAACATTTTATTGCATGCATCAGTTTTTTTTTTTTTTTTTTTTTTTAACTCTTGATAACACATACTGTTAGTATTAACTTTCCAGCAGATAAAATTAAAAATTAATTTGATTAGATTGGCATTTTGATGCCAGTGTGTTTTTGACTTTTGTTATACATTTACTACTAAATGCTAAATGGAATTCTTAAATTGAATTAGATTTTTATTGTATTGCAATTACTGACCAGCTGACACCTGTTCATGCTGGTTTGTAAGAAAGGTGAAATTACAGATGCTAATTGAGAATAGTGCTCAAAGAAATATCTGTGGAAAAGGTATGCAGCAGAAATCTGTCTGTGTGATAAAAAGTGAGTTTAGAAGAGAGAGAGAGAGAGAGAGAGAGAGAGAGAGAGAGAGAGAGAGAGAGAGAGAGAGAGAGAGAGAGAGAGAGAGAGATCATTAGTTAACCCAAATGCTCTTATTTGAGTAGCTGAGGAACTTTACAGAGGCTTGGGGGGGGGGGTTCACTTCAGATGCAGAAACATTTTTATGTAGGGTGGATCTGTACAAAGCTATCAATTATTTAGAAGAAAAGTAATATTGAAGGCAAAAGACAGATTTTTTTTTTTTTTTTTTTTTTTTATGTGCAAGAAACAACATTTCTGATATACCAAGAAAGAGTAGAAGTTTTGTCTAGAAATCTAAGCACTGTTGAAGACAGAAGTGGTAGGTGCTTTTGTTTTGCAAGAAATAAGATGACGTAGCTGAGTGGTCATGAGAAAGAGTACAGTAGCATCCACTCTTTGAGTGGACTGGGATTCAAGATTTGATTTGATTTGATTTGATTTGATTTTAGATTTTATTGGCGCATTAGCAGCTTTGACTATAATGCGCCAAGACCAGGTCATATATATAAAAAAATTTAAATATTCATTGATCTAACTAGTTAGGTCACCATGTCAAAATATATAATAACAAAGGTATAAAAGATAAATCAATAGAAAAGCACAATAAAATGTAAATTTTATATACCAGTAAAAATGTTTATTGATTTTAAAAAGCTAAAAACAGCAGACACATGGTCATTGTCAGATAAAATCAGACTGAGTGTATAAGGCTCAGCCAGATGACTAAAAACGGTAAAATGTAAATCACGTTCGTGTCTAAAATGTGGACACACGGTTAAAATGTGATGAATTGTTAAAATGGTGCCACAGTTCTCGCACATAGGACAGTGCCCTCAGCAGAAAAGCATGTGTAAGATGGCTGTGTCCTGAAGGGATTCAAGCCTGATTGCTAAATACGATTAATGTTTGTATTGATTATTTATTGTAAACTCCTCTGACCTGGTGGTTGTGCCGGAGTATAAACAAGGACATAGAACTGGGTTGCAGAAAGATTTTGGTAAAGTTTTCTTTTCCCCACTGAAGAAAAACATTTAAAGAACTGGTGATAGCAGATTTGAGAAATTGTAGTTGCTTGTGCAGAGCAAGGTTTTTTCACAGTGAAATGTAGTACATTATCTCCAGCAAAGCTATGTATGCAGTTTTTAACATACAAGAGGAAAAGAGGGAGCAAAGAAACAGAACCCTGAAGAATTCTAGCATGAATGGAAGAGTTAGACAACAGAACTCATCTATCATATACAGTCAGTAACCAGAGAGTCAGATGGTTACCGAACTGAAAAAATTGGAAGGCAGACAATAAGATGGATGCTTGCTTGTTCTTTGTCCCAAAGAAAAATTAAAAGGCTTAAAAAAGTCGAGCAACTGTTCCAGTATCTCCAAATTTATCCAGTGATTTATCCAGTAATATACAGTGATCTTAATTACATATGACATTTTATTGTAAAATTTCATTTTTTTTAACTGTACATAGTCTTTTACTTTAAACAGTGATTTTAATTACTGTACTTAATACAAAGAGTAATTTTATTTTATGCATGGATTTTAGTTAAATTACAGTTGTGGACAGTGTCTTATAGATCCTATAATGTATCATCTACTTTTCTCTCTCTCTCTCTCTCAGGGTAACTCGGGAATTTTTTATTTTTTTTTATTTTGGCTGGTGCAGCATAAGCCTCAGGCTTCCTTGCACCATATAGCTAATAATAATAATAATAATAATAATATTTGCCTGAATATAAGCTGCCCTCTCCCCAAATCAATGCTCAAGATCTGGTGTAGATGCATAGTTCTTTATTTTTACAGGTAAAACATCCAAATCAACAACTTTTGGACCAGGTAATAGTTCCCCCCCGCCCATTTATCTGCTTTCTGGACAACAAATTTCAAGCATGAACTATCAAATAAAACGTTAAAATATGATTACATACAGGTAAAAAGAAAACACTTGGAAACTTGTGCAGTGGGCAGCATGAGTGGATGATTAATTTAATGTTTATTACATGTTGTGACTATGTTGTAGACAGAAAAAAAAATTAATTCCACACAACCAAGATAATATTTCACAACTGTAATCAAACATACATTTTTCTAGCTGTTCTAAAGTGATATCAAATTGGTGTAGTTCATGCAAACATGTTGCTGTTGCAAATTACAGTAAGCTGCTTTAATTTGTAAGGGAAAGCTATACCTTAGTTAAAAGAATGTCATCTTTTTGCATGGATTTTCCCTTTAACATACATGTGCAATTTATACATAATAAACAAATATAATGATTATTTTAAAGTACAGATTGCATACACTGGGTTGTATGATCAGTAAAAAAGTAAAGTAAAGTGCAGCCATTATTAACCCACTGCAGGATGGAAGCCTCCTCAACAATTCATGCTGAGGGAAATGGACCATAATCTGCCACACTGGTCCAGTGCAGGTTGGCAGATCGACCGTATTCAGCAGTCAGGGGCTTGAACCCCAGTCTACTCAAAGAGCGTGTGCTACTGCACTCCCGCTCCTGCCCACTCGGCTACGGAGGCCTTTATGATCAGTAATCACAGAAAAATTGTTATCTTTCTCATACTGACTAAATAATTAACACATTAATTATCTGCTCACAAATGTCTACTACAATAAAACTAAAAGATTCTTAACATTTTTAAATGAGAATTATGAAAATCCAATAATGCTAATAAGAGTATCCAACTAAAAATTCCTGTTTAATACTGAAGTTCTATCTTGTATGGATACTTTGAACCCATTTAAGTCAAAATGGATGCATTTTGAGCCCATGCACCTGTCTATAAGCAGTATTACAATGCTGTAACAGGCAATAATATTCTATCAGTTGCATCACTATGTACAACAATTTTATTCTCGCCTCAGTGATGAGGTGAGAATAAAAATATTCTCCAAAGAATTTTTCATTATTAGTTGTGTATCCATTTCTTTCTTCTTCATTACATAAAAGTTTTTAACTGAAAAAAAAAAAAAAAAAAAAAAATTCCGTAATTTATGCAAACATGTAAGATAAAACACATTCTTGCATGAAGACTATTCTTTAAAAGAAATGTTTCCAAAGTAGTTCACTTTTAGGTAAAATTAATAATGTACAAAAATAAGACTCCAGCTCTATCAGGAAATGTAAAATATGGTTAAGAAAACCCATTTTTGTAAAACTGTCTTCTATTTATAATCAATGTTCTTTGTCATATATTTTCCAAAGAATATAACTAATGATAAGCTCCAGATTTAATGTGCAGATGGCTTTTCAATTTATTTTTTTTTCAGAAAATTGTGAATTTAATAATGTACACGAATTCAGCAATATATATTTCAAAGAGATGAATAGTAAAAAAAATTTAATACCTTTAATTCTGTGACTTGACTGGCAATGTGCCACATTAGACTTTCATTCAAATATTTCATGCCATATGGTCCTATGAGCTCTGCTAAGGCACATAGTTCTGAAATATATACACATATACAGATAAATATTAATACTGCACTATTTAAATAGAATATGAGATAAATAATTTTCCTTCCAATTATTGAATTAATCTAACAATATTTTGATGAAGAGGCATTTGGTAAATTCCTTAATTTATCTTGAAATATAAAATGCAATTAAGATTTTTTTTAATATAAAAACTTAGTTTTTGATGAACATTAACAGCTCACACAACCATCCCCAAAAAAAGTAATTTATGGTAAAAAAAAACCCCTCATTCTGTAAAAATTTCTGAAATCCTAAGAGAAACTGAAATTTAAATGCATCTAAACAGAAGAAACTGAATTATCAAATGTACAGGTAACCCTCGTATAACATGGTAGTTAGGTTCTATAAAATCTCGTGTAGTGAAAAACCCTGTTATACAGGACTAAGAACCAGCACAAAAGGGGGTTTACAATCCAAAGGCTAAGAAAAATATACCATTTTTTTTATAACTATCAGAAACTTAATTTTCACTAAAACTAGTAATAACTGAACAAATTTCTTACCAACTGTGATACATATATGTCAGATAATGTACGGTCATTTAATTTTCTTCCTCTTCATCGCTGCTAAGCACAATCAAACGAGAATGTTTTCTCTGTTGCAGAATATCTTTATCTTCTGCAGCATTTAGATTTTGTGTATCTTCTGTTTGCTTTTTACATGGTACGGAGCTAAGCATGTTTGAAGTTCCCTTTTGAACTTTGTGTTCCTTTCAGTCGAAGGATCTGTATTCAAAAAATAGGATTCTAATTGCTTGGCTAAGTTTGTGCCTTCCCGTATGTTTTTTAGTGTAAAATTTGAAACTTCAGAATTTTCATCTGCGCTATCATCCTCTCAATTGATTTGGTTTACCTCCGATGCCATTTCCACCAAATCTACTTTTCCAGCCTCTTTTTCTACCAGTAATTCTTGAACGTATTCAGTAGTCATACCATGAAAACCTTCCCCTCCTACGGACTTAGCAAGTTCTACTATCACACCAATTCTGTTTTCTGCCAGTTCGATCATATTTCCTGAATGAACTGACTCTGGCCATACATTTTTTCAAAATGTGTTTAATGTTGATGATTTTACTTCTTTGAGCGATAAATATGATTCCAATACAGTCCACAATTGAAAATGTTTCCATGCCTCCATCACTTCAATAGATTCTGAATCAATTTTTTCCAAAATCCATTGTAACAATTTTCTGATGTAATGAGTTTTAAAGGTAGATATAATGCCTCGATCTAATGACTGAATTAAAGAAGTTGTATTAGGTGGTAGGAACATTATTTCAACGTTCGATGACTTAAATCTTTCAGATTGCCTGGCATGTTATCCAATAGTAATAAAACTTTTGAAATCTAGATTTTTCCACTTTAAATAGTTTTCCACAACTGGCACAAAACAATTCAGAAACCATCCTTTAAATAAATCAGCAGTTACTCAAGCTTTTTTATTTGCTTTCCAATATAATGCATTTTTATTTACACCTTTCATTGCACAAGGATTAGAGGAACTATAAACCAACACAGGTTTTATCATGTAATCTCCTGCTGCGTTACTGCACATAAGTAATGGTACACGATCTTTTGATGCCTTAAAACCTGGTACAGTTTTCTCTATTTTGAAATAATTATTCTGTTGGGCATTTTTTTCTCCACCAAAGGCCTATCTCATCAGCATTGAAAACTTGATGTGGTGTGTATCCCATGTTCTTATATAATTTTTTGAAATTCCTTTGCATACTTCTTGGCAGCTTCATTATCAGCCGACACACTTTTCTCTTGAATTTTTATGTTATGTAATGAGAAGCAGTTTTTAAATTGCTCAAACTAATCTTTATTGGCCACAAACTCCAGGTTAACAGAAGATGCTCCATTTTTTTTTAAGTGGTTATAAATTTTTAGTGCCTTTTGTTTAATTACATTGCCGTCTAGTGGGATCTGTTTTTTTGCTGCTATTGTCAATCCAAATATTGAGTGTTTTTTCCATTGTCTCAATTATTGGTGCTTGAGAACAAGCTGTCATATTTGCAGAAATGAAAGATCGTGGAGCAACAGCAGTTCTAATTTTCTGTTCATTTTTCTTTATGGTCCGGATTGTTGCTTCATTTAAATTTAAACCTTCTGCAATGTATGATATCTTTCTCCTTTTTTTAAGACGATCAAAATTTGTATTGTTGATTCTAGAGAAATAAAGTTTATTTTGAGTGGTGTTTTTTACTTTCCTAAGGCATAATTTAGGGCTGGAAATTCACAACGAAGAAATTATTCCGATATGGTTCTTAAGAACAAAGTTTAGTAATACATACCCAGAAAAATTTAGAAACAATAAATAAAAACTAAAATAACCTTACAGAAATCTTAAAAGTCACGAAATTTACACTTTGAAGTCACAATTTTTTATGATTTGAACAAGCCCAAGTTCAATAGCACAGAACCTAATGAGGATTTATGGACAAAATAAAATAAGAGGATGTCCCAATATTTTTTTTTGCATAACAACTAGCAAGTCAACAGTGGGGATTCACAAAAAAAAAAATAAATAAATAAAAGTAACGAAAAATTACATCCAACATAATAGCAGGGTTTTCCTTCACAAAAGCTCAAAAATACCGCGTTATGCAAGGTTTGCCGCAATTCTCTAAGTGTGTTAGAGAAAAAACCGAGTACTGTGTTGTTTGTTATTTGGTTTTTAGGAGCATTAGCAACTAAGGCCATATTGCTCTGGGGATATGCGGTGGTCATTCCCTGACCTTTCCGCATTCTCCATATTTGGTGGTCATAGGCTCGAACCCCAGTCTAATCAAGAAGCGTGTGCTACGCACTGCCGCTCCTACCCACCTGACTACGGAGGCACCTACTGTGTTGTGCGAGAATTGCTGCAATTTATCAATCATGTTAGACCAAAACCGTGTTGTTGAAGTACCATATTATACGGGGGTTGCCTGTACTTATACATGTGTAATAGTTACAAAGAGGTCCAAACTTCTACTTCAAGGGGAAAAAATTTAAACTCTGCATTCTAGTTTAAATTCTGTGCTATGCTGACAGAGATAGTCCTCAGAGCAAGTAACATCAAATGCAAACACAGAGGTTCAGAGACTCACCAAGTAATAAAATTGATTCCCTGTAAAAGTCATTAACTATACAAACAGTGTATAGTAAATGAGTTTTTTATCCACATCTTGTTCCCCATTGAGTGATTGGTAAAACAGTGGGGTAAACTGATATGGCAAAAGGTTTCCTGCTTATAGCAGCTAGTACTATAAAAGAGTAACTAGCCTGCACAGTGCTGTTGCATATAAAATTTAAGTAGCAGAAATTTTTTTTTTTTTAATTTTAAGTGTAAATATTGTTCTTCACCGGAGGAATGGAAATAGTAACGAAATTCCAGGTACAAATAAGGTAGTAACTTTTAATGGAACATAGGTACAAATTAAGGTAAACTAAATGAACAGAATAAATTAAATCAAGTAAAATAAAATAAAATAAAATAAAGTAGCTTTCAAGTTTGAGGGACTCTTCACCAGCTTGAACATAAACATTATTAAGATACAAAGAATGCCCAGGTGTGGTTATGTAAGGCAAACAAAGTGTGACATGAGTGCAAGCAACAATTACTAGTTAGAACTAGATGCTTGTAGCTGCGAATGTAGGGTGTGTGCACATGGGGCACATGCCAACGTTTATCACATTGCAGGATAACTGCCTCCATGATTGGATGTATATGCATGCCTCTTTTGCAGTTAAAAGTATTATGGCAACCAGATATATGGAGTGATTCAAGCCATACACATTGATGGTAATTGTGCGAGTGGTCAAAAATTTCGATATAACGGCATAGGTCAAGATCATGTTGAGAAGACCAATAGTGCTCTGCAACCACGGAGTGCTTGGATTCGGCAGATCAGATGGCTCTCTCACGTTCTGAGATCTGACCATGGAGCCTACTGGAGGATTCCCCGATGTAGCAATTACTGCCCTCACAGCAGGCAATGCGATACATGGAGCCGCTGCATAACAAGGAGGGGACGGGCATTTTTATCCTCGAAGGAAGGGATCACAGTTTTTTACCGGGGAGCTGTAAGCATTTTATCTGGTGAGCCCGTAGAATCTTAGAGAGGCATTGTGAGATGCAGGGTAATAAGGTATAAAGGTGGTCGAAATCGTGTCATCATTGTATTCCCATTCTTCTGGTGAAGAACATTTATACTTACTATGGATCGTGGAGCAAGAGGCCTGTTTAATTTTTTAACTTTATTTTTTTGGCAGTCCCAATCATTAAAAGTTTATGAAGTAATGAACATTAGTAGAGATTCTATATATATATATATAATGAAACTTTTCTTGCTGACACTGGATTTGAACTATAATTTTAAGTGAGCATATATGAAGAGGAAGAATAACCTTCAATTCACCCTTGGGCTAAAGTTGAATAAAAAGTGTAAAAAAATTAAAGTAATCCAATGAGAAATGAGAAAATATAGAATTCTACACCTTTCAGCTTGCTAAAGTGATGGTCAAAATATTCAATTTAACTTCAGGGAAAATCATTTCTGAGGGTTGGCATTCAACAAATAAATGATCATTTGTTCAAATTTTTTATAATATTAAATGTTTTTGATGTATGCTAACTATTGCATCACTTTCCATGCTACACATGGAAGATGTGTAGCATGGAAAGCATTTAAAGCATGGAAGATGTGTAGCATTTAAAGACATACACAACTCACATATAAATTTTGTATATCTGGTAGTAAATAAGACAATACTACAGCTTTTTCAATGGTTATTTGAATTATTCCATGATCAAAGATGGAACTCAATTCCAAAGATCATGAGACGATTGCACCAAGAATTACATTTAGTGGAAATATTAAGAAATAAAACAAGTTAGGAATAACTTTTGAGCAATGTGCCCAACAAATTGATCTGTAATTTTCCTCTCAGAAAAAATGAATTTGGATTAGTTTTATGTGTGCATGTATTGCAATCTACCTTTTTAGGCTAGGAAAAGGCAATTGAAAAAAAAAAAAAAAAAAAAAATTCTGAAGAGTGCCAAAAATTAATATTAAAGAGATGTTTGTACATTTAAATAATCATAAAAAAATCCAAAATTAATTGTGCTGAAACTTGGTGTCTGTACAAAATAACTGTAACAAATCAAAAGTTTAACTTTTGTATATTAAAAATTTCATTAAACTTTAATAAATGCAGTTTGTTTTAAAACTTTTACAATTGGTTTGAGGTAACTATTTTCATCTAAAGCAATGGTGTCCAACCTTTTCCCGTACAGGGGCCACATTCAAAGTTAAATTTGTTTCGTGGGCTACACTGAGTGATTTGAGAAAAACTAGTGTTAATTTTCCATATGTAAAATAAATAAAAAATACAAATTCCCGACACTTTTATGTGCAATAAATCTGTCTGATTTATTTTTTAGATTTTATTAAAATACGACTTACTTTTGTTTTTTTTTTTAAAATACCTTACTTTTGCTTCTAAATGCTCACTTTAGAAAATTTACAACCTGAAAAGATCACTGCTTTTCAATATTAAGGTGAATAAATAAATATAATGATACACCTAAATTTGAAATAATCAATATATAAAAAATTGGCATCACAAAATTTGGTTGAAAATTTGTGATGCCAATTCTCAATACAGAATGAAGATGCTCATCTGTTATTGTTTCTTTTAAAATATTTATTTGATTTGATTTCAGGCGTGAAAAAATTTGCTCGCAAACATGTTGATCCGAACAAAGTAGGTATTTTCGTGGCTGCGTGGGCTGTATAAAAAATTATTCGCGGGTCTGATTTGGCCAGCGGGTCGGACACCACTGATCTAAAGGAAAAAGTTGTGACACCAACCTGAAGTATATTTTGAAAAGGACTACAAGTAGTCCTTTTCAAAATACACTTCAGGTTGGTGTCACATCTGCATTACAATACAAAACAATACACATCTCCATTACAATACAAAATCAATGATGAAGCATTGCAGTGGCAATCTGATAATTTTCGTCTACTTCATATGGCGTGATGTTCTATGGATGGTCATTGTGAATGTTCATGTGCGTACCACAAACACTGATGCAATTTTATGATTTAGGGGCTCGCTTTTTCAACAGAACAATGTCTCTTTTACAAATTTTGCAATGACCTTATTTTGCAAAAACTAGTCAAATTGCCCAGTGAGAGCCATGACATGAGCCCAGTAGATCCAGTATGAAACAAATTGGAAAGGAATATGAAAGAAAGCATATATGTGGTGTGCCAATATCACTTGCCCAATTAAAATATGGTTCTGCTTAAGAAATGGTGAAATATTTTTATTGACATCACAAATTAGTAGAAGATGACGCATGGAGGCTACATGCTATACAGCACACTAAGGGACGCTCTATAGCATATTAAAATCTAATCTATAAACTGCTGTTTTCTTTTCTCTCTGCATTACAATACTTTTTGGCAACATATTACATACAGCTACAGTTTCCAGTGAGCAAATTTTTTTAAGCATAGAATTTATAAATAAACATCATAAAAATTAAGAGGTATTAATGCCCTACCGTTGATATCAGAAAACTCTTCGGCACTGAAAGGCAGTTGACCTTCGGCTGACAAGGTTACAAAAGCTCTCTGGTTATGAGAGAATGATATGTGACCAGTACTAACTCTTCTAAGGAGAACTTCAAGATACCTAATTAATATACATGTAATAAATAAATCATCCCAATAGCATTTTTAACATTACATTTAATTAAACAGAAAATGTATATGAAAGAGCCTATATAGAAGATGCTGTTAATATTATGCAATTTTAATTATTATGCATAATTAAAATACAAAAATAAGAGTATTTAGATATATTTGTGATAATCATTTCATCAAAATAATTCCATTTTTGTTGCGAGATTTGTTAAGCGAGGGATGGTTGATACATGTTTACTCTTCCTAAAGAATGCGTTGTGAAATGAAACATATAATCACATATAATAAGACAGTTAATGAAATGTTATAATAAAAGTGAAACCACCTTAATATATCAATTAAAATTAATGTGCACTGGAAAAGTATTCACCCTTGCCACCAAAGAGATCTGATAAAAAAAATAATAATAATAATTAATCAAAATAATGTTTAAGTAAAAAACTATGTATAAATAGTGACAAATGCAAAGGCATATTATTGTGGTGATGTAATCTGTCATTGGAATTCTACTTAACAATAATTCACAGTAAAAAAAAAAAAAAAAAAAACTATCAACATAGCCTCCATTTTGTTGTTCCCTGTCCATAATCAACCCCCCAAAGGCTGGGGGGGTGATTATGGACACGTTTCAAAAGCGTCTTCTCATCAGTTTTCTGTTCAAACAAATTGGAAGCAACGTGTTAGTTGCATTCGCATTGTTCCTCCGTTAATAGTTGTAGTACAAACTTTTCAGAAACACGCCTCATATTCAAAGTTTTTACTGAAATGGAATGGCACGATCTAGAGGAGATGCAAGTTTCTTCAGTGATTGAACAAATGCTTACTCTGGTTTTTTCATACCAAAATTCACACTTGAGATGCAATTTCATTATCTGCTGAAGTTGAGGACTTCTAGATTGAAGATCACTTTTGACTCCTGATCTGCTTAGAAACAATGGTACTACTCAAATACTTGTGTATAGCCCACTGCAGTCTGCATATGCTATTTTAAGATTGAATAGTTCACTCACTTGCTCAAATGTGCACACACACAGTCAGTTCACTCCAACAATTTCATATACAAGTTGTAAAAAATGCATCGTCATTATCAGCCAACAACAGCAGACTGCCATAAGTGAGTGAAAACTGTGGAGGTAAGAACAAGACATGTCTCAACACAGTACACTTTGTCTTCATTGTTTACCACTGAATAGCTTCAGCAAACACCATACTTTTGAAACTTGTTTTTAAATTTCCTGAGAAATGCTGGGTGTGTGTGTTCAGTTATATTTAATGGAACTGAGTGACGCAGCTTAGTTTAATTTTTTTTATTTATTATGTTTACATTAATTATTCTTTTTTTTGTGCCACATAAATTGCACTTATAAGATGTCAGGAATAATCATCTTATAAGATGATTATCCTAGACAGTCAAGCAGCTCTTACAATGGGCTCCTATTCTGTTCATGAGAGTGCCCATGGGTGCTACTGAAGTGATATTGAATAAAGGGTTCAAATCAAATTGGTTGCCAATCTAAATGTTTCCTACACCATCCCTGTATATGCCCAATTGGATTCTGGTTGGGGTCAATCCATCCGGGAAACATTCTTATAAGAAAATTGTCCGCTAGTTGTACTGTGTGGATGGGGGAGGGGACTTTATCATCTATTAGAAGTAATTGAAGGCCTACTGCATTCCTAAAGTTTAACATGTGGTTCCATAAACACTTAGAAATCAACACTAAAAAAATATAATTAACATTGTGCTGCTAAAAGAACAGCAGTGTGATGAATAAATTTCAACTGTTGTCATTCATAATCATGTGCACAATATCAGATGTCATCCAGTGAGTTGGTTTGTGAACAATTTTGTAGATCTAGTTTAGACCCAGATTAGCATATGACTCAGTATGTGAACAATTTGGCAAATGTAGTTGGCATGTACACATTATATTATTGTATTACACATTTCAAATAGCAATTCCTCCATTTGGGATTAGTTCTAGGCAAAGATTAAAAGCACATTTTAACTGTCCCCATGCTTCAGTTGAGTCAAGCTTGCGACCATATGAAGAAATGTAGAGTTCAATTTAAAAATTTTTGGCTAAAACAAAAAATGTACAAGGACCTTGTCAATGAAATGTTTTTTATTGATTTTAATTGTACTTAACCTTGTTTTTAGATAAGCACACATCCCTAAACAAACTTCCATCTGTCATCGTGGAAGTTGATAACTTAAATAAATTCAAGGAATAACTGGACAAACTTTAGGAGTGAATAGATGGGTGAAATGGGATTTTTTTTTTTTTTTTTGGCTGATGCTGTATAAGCTTGTGTTTTTGCATCATATGCCTCTATCAATGCTAATAATGCCATATACCTCACACCAATCAATCTTCCCACACCTTACTTTCTCTCATGTAGATATCCATATATGCACTACATTATGCACAGGTAGAAAATTGTGGGAATTACAGAAGGCTATATCTTATGTAGCTTAGTTTATTTCAAGCAGTATTGTAGATCACTGTAATGAATTGTCTGCCACAGTGGTTAAGGTAGAAAGTTTGATAAAGTTCAAGAATTGGATAGGCAACCTTTGGTAATGGAAAGGTATGAATGACTTTTTTTTTTTTTCTTCCAGATGCAGAAAAAGTCTGCTCCTTGCATTAATTTAGCCATTATAACATTAATTCTAACTTATCTTGATTGTACAAAGAGAGAGAGAGAGAGAGAGAGAGAGAGAGAGAATTACTTCATGTTTATACCAGGACAGTCATACTACAAGAGAAGTGTTAATTTCACTAATTTTACTGCTACAGCATCTCTACACTGTGCATATTTCAACATTAATAAAATTACCAGTTGTATATTAAATAAGTTTAATCATTTTTTATTCTTCTGTTGTTGATAAAACAACTGAAGAATTAAAACGTCACAGAACAACATAAAAACATAAAATAATAAAATATGTTCTGTTTGTTTGTTATTTGGTTTTTAGGAGCATTAGCAACTAAGGCCATATTGCTCCGAGGATATGCGGTGGTCATTCCCTGACCTTTCCACATCCTCTGTATTTGGTGGTCACGGGCTTGAACCCCTGTCTAATCAAGAAGTGTGTGCTGTGCACTGCTGCTCCTGGCTACGGAGGCGCCAAAATATGTTCTAGGAGATGAAAATTTTTGCATGAGAATATATCTCTTCAGTGAAAGTCATAGAGAAATAGGTTTTGCTTAAAGAAATCTATTTAATGAATAACTTTTCAGGAATGTATTCTTTTCACTAACCAAGGGATATTTGCTACCACAGATGGGGAAAAAAAAATAATAAAAAAATAAAGAATGTGGCATCTCAGAAAATAAATATATTAATGAACTGAGAAATATATAAATGCAAAGACAATCTTTATAAATAAAAATATAAATGACTGTACCAGTTAGTGTAAAGACAGGTTACTGTCTTGTCTCCATGGCTATCCTGAGGTTGTGTTTGCTGAAGCAACACATTGTTGAAGACCCTTGTGATATCTAAATGAACTAGAGAAATTACTTCTATAGTACAATTCTCCAGATTTTAAAGCAAACATAAACTTTCTTTATTATAATACTGTTTAATAGACCCAAGTTGAGTACATAATGATCACAACCAGGAGATTGGCAGATACTTATGTACTCAACAAGAAGAAAGAAAGGTAACAATTCAAGGTAGAAATTAAAAGCTAAAATGATTAATGAAGTTTTCAGAAAGCACAATTCATAATTTTGCATTTATACATTTTCTAATAATATTTTAGGACAGAAAGCCTCAAACTATGTAAAATTTGAACTATAACATTGGTTAGTGTATTCGCATCATTATAGTATTGATTAGCGCATTTGCACCGTTATAGTAACATCTCATATTGTGAAATCCTTCACAAGTTGCCCACCTTGCACTTCAAATAAGTAACACTTCCCCATTAGAGAAGACTACTGTTTTGAAGCTTTCTGCCTTCTCATTAGTGACCAGGTAGGCACCCAGAGGTATAACGGATGACAAGCCAGTTGTGCCTTATTTACACAATATGAGAGATGCCAAAAAGTTTACTTCTTAGACTAATAATATTTTAAGACAGAAAGCCTCGAACTATGTAAAATTCAAACTGTGACATTGGTTAGTGCATTTTCATTATCACTATACAGGCAGTTCTCGCTTTACGAGTTTTTTTTATTATTTTTTTAAAGTATCAAGTAGCAACAAAATCGAAAATATGAACATTAATTGCAAAAAAATGAATGTTAAACATTCATAAATACCACATTTCAAACCATGCACGTAGGTATACAATACAGTGTACCCAGCTTTATGATATTAATCCGTTCCAGAGACACCATCATACAGTAAAAAATATCGAAATGTGAATCCAATAACACATTGTTTTTTGGTAATTTGCCTCGGAAAGTTGAAATTTTTACTATATAACTCTCTAAAAGTTTGTTTTTATAGTGCAAATCGTATTACTTACCAATTCAAATCACTAAAATGCACTACACTTTCATCATCATATGTTCTGTTATAAGAACCAATTTTGAACGCCTTTATGACATTTTTCTAAACCACATTTCTGGAGGTCACGACCATAAAACAATAAAAACAATTTGCACTTTCCGGTTTATTGGGCTTTTCTGTTACTGCAAGCAATTATAAATGGGTAGTAAACTCGATCTTATTGCATTTGCGAAAATACCGATAACTGGAATATGATGAAGAATAAACATTCTTTAATATTTGTAAGTCATAAATAATTTTATTTATTATTATAATTTGCTTGATTTTACAGGCTACGTTTTCATTTCTTTGGAAAAATCAATCATTGTTTAAACATCAACTAATTAGCTAACAAATTTCATTGTGAACATAACCCCTATTTTTAACATTATGTCTATGGGTAATAAATTCCTGCTTTACAAGCGTGCTCAAGGAACGAATTAACTTGTAAAGTTGAGAACTACTTGTATAGTTGAATTTTCAACACAAAAAAATTGAAGTTTGTATTTGGCATTGTTATTGTAACATCTCATATTGTAAAATCCTTCACAACAAGTTTCTTACTTTATAATTCAAATATGTAATGCTTTTCCATTTGAGAAGATACTCTTACTTATTTTCAGTTCAGTAGCACTCACACAGCACTGTGTGAGTGCTACTTGGCTTATCATCAGTGAGTGGATACGCAGCTAAAGGTATAAGGGGTGACAACCAGATGTTTACAATAATGATGCCAATGTACAAACTTTGCCTTGTCTAAAAAATTCAACTATGTAGTAATGATGCAAATGAACTAACCAATGTCACAGTTTGAATTTTACATTGAATTTTGAATTTTTCGACAATAAAATACTATTAGTCCAAGAAGACCTTTTGGCATCTCTCATTATGTAAATGTCACAACTGGGTTGTCATCCCTTACATTTCTGGGAGCCTATCTGCTCAATGATGAGAAGCCAAATTGCTTTGAAACTGCTGTCTGAGTGATGGTACAACTGAAAATAAGTAAAACTAGTCTTCTCTAATTTTTTTTTTTTTTTTTTTTAATGATAACACCAAACACAAGAGGTATTAGAATCTACAGTATTTAGTACCGTGCATGGGCTGAAGGTTGAGAAGATGAAAGAAGGACTTGAACTCTGTAGATTTGTAATTTCCAGGAAATAAGTGTGAAGGAAGGTTGTTCCAGAAAACGGAAGTTGAATGAATAGAAGAGGAAGAAGAAAAGTTGGTTCCATGAGTTTGAAGTTGGACAGTAAAAGGTTGTTGATTGGTTGCCTGTTTGGAATGCTTTGGAAGAGAGAGAGAGAGAGAGAGAGAGAGAGAGAGAGCGGGAATTATAGTAGCCAATTCAGCAGAACGGTTGTTGTTGTTATTTAGTTTTTAGGAGCATTAGCAACTAAGGCCATATTGCTCCGGGATATGCAGTGGTCATTCCCTGACCTTTCCGCATCCTCCGTATTTGGTGGTGACGGGCTTGAACCCCGGTCTAATCAAGAAGCGTGTGCTATGCACTGCTGCTCCTTCCCACCTGGCTACGGAGGCGCCTAGAAGAACGGTACACATGGAAGTATTTATAGAAAAGGTGTGCCACAGAAACAGAATGTCTATGTGAGAGAGAGAGAGAGAGAGAGAGAGAGAGAGAGAGAGAGAGAGAGAGAGAGATTTTGTTAGAGATTAGTTAACCTAACTGCCCTCTTTTGAATGGAAAATCTAGAAGCCTGAGAGAGGTTTTGGGGGCACTGCCCCAGATGTGGGAAAAATATTCCATGGTAGAGTAAATTCACAATTTGTACAGAGTAAATAGCTGTTTGGAAGAAAAGTAATGCTGAGAGCTAAAGAGAAAACTCACTTTTTTAGATGCAGAGGAAGCATTATTTGTAATGTGCTTATGCCAAGAAGACAGGGTAATCCCCAAAAGAGATATATCATCTTGCCTAGAAATCAAGAGTGTCATTGAAGATAAGCATAGAGAAGAATCCTTTTTGTGAGATATAAGACAGGACTGAGTTTTAGAAGGATTGAAATCAACTAAGTTATCTTTGCCCCACTGGAGAATTACCTGGAAATCAGCATTTAAAGAATTGGTAGTGGATATGCATAAAGTTAAAGCTGTTTGTGCAGGGCAAGGTTTCTCAAACTGAAAGGTGGAATGCAATGTGCTATCATCAGCAAAACTATATATAGGATTTCTTGTCAATAGAAGTTCATTAATATACAAGAGGAAAAGAGTGGGAGAAAGAACTGAACCTTGGGGAACAGAAGCAATACAGGAAAAGTTAGACAGCCATCTACCATCATCTGCAGTGAGCAGTCAGAGAGAAAACTGGATACCCAATTACAAAAAACAGTTGACAAACCATAATATGGAAGCTTATTTAGAAGACCTTTATGTCAAACACGATCAAAAGCCTTTAAAATGTCAAGAGCAACTGCTTGAGTTTCACCAGACTTTTCCACTGAATTCCATAGATGGGTAACATAAACTAGAATATCACCAGTGGATCGACACTGACGGAATCAATACTCGTGATCGTTGATCAGATGGAAGGTTTCTAGATAGTTTAAGAGTTGGTGGTTAATTGATTCCTCTATTACTTTAGAAAGATTAAAAGTAATTGCAATGGGACAATAACTGAATGGGAGGGATTTGGCACCCTTTTTACGAACTGGCTGGATATGAGAAAATTTCTTTTTTCCTTTCTTATTCCAAAACACTTTGGAATAAGAAAGGAAAAAAAGGCTACACAGAACAGAGTAAGTTCGGGAGCATAGGTCTTGAGAACAAGTGGAAAAATACCATCAGGACCTGGAGCTTTCTTAACACCAAGCTTGTTCCAAATCATTCTGGCATCCTTTTGACGGAAGACCACAGGAAGCATTGAATGGAGTGTACTGTCAATGGTGGGAGGTGGTTAATCAAGATTACCAACACACAAGTTGGGAGAAAAATAGGATGCTAGCAGGTCAGCTTTATATCTTTGGCTAAAGTGGCAATAGAATCATCTGGTTTTGACATAGGTGGGAAGAGATTAGCAAAGGTTACAGCCAACAACTTTGGCAAGAGACCAGAATGCTTGTCTACCATTTGGACAAGAAGCAAGTTTTCTACTCTTAGCCTGTTAGAAATCTAGTTTGGTGTGATTAATAACTGCTTTATAATTGTTGTGAGCTTTGGCATAGGTAGAAAATGAACCTGGAGATTTGGATACAAGCCAATTATGATATGCAGCATTCTTCTCTTGAACAGCCTTAGCACATTTATTGTAAAACCAAGGTTTAGATAATGGACAATTCTTTTATCAAGGTTATTCATCATTTGTAATGCAGAGTTTGGTGAGTAGTGAACAAATTTTGCCAGTCCATTCAGATTTGAAGTTAATTTGAGTGGGTTCCGGCAACAGGCTAATGGAACTCTAATTCTGGCAAAATCCCAGATGTTAACATGATCCAATTGTTTCACCATGGTTTGGAGAGGGAGGTGGAAAATTGTTTCCACGATCCAGGTTTTAATTTCTATCATGAATACATGCACATGGGGTTAGAGGCAGCAGATGGTATCTAGATGTTGCCAGCAAACATGATTCCAGAAAATATATCAATATTTATGTATTTTAAAAATAATCTTCATATTTTTAATTTTTACAAGATCTAACTTCGCTAGCCAGAAGCTTTTTAATATTCTTTTGCTAAGGTGCTCTATGTGGGTTTTGAAGGTGAATTTCTAGTTTAAAAAGATTCCAAGAAACTTTAATTTTAAAATAGTACAAGAATTATCAAGAGGAGGTATTGATGCTAGTGAGAAGTTGATGCATTGAGTTTTAGCTGAATTCAGTTTTGGGTTAAAGAAGGCAAGATAAGGTGGCAGAAGAAACTTTTAACGCTGTATCTTCAGACAGTACTGATGGAGATTTTCAGTTTGAGGATAAAGGCCAATTAAGGTTAAAGTTATGTGTAAAGAAAATGGTAACAGGTATGCTATCTCAAAAACAGTAGACTGACTGGAACAAACTGCCACTTTTCAGGGCAGATGGGCTGAAAAATGCCAACTGAGGTTTAACACTGGTAAATGCAAGATACAGCATTTGGGTAGCAATAATTCTAGAATAACTTACCATCTGGATAACACCAAATGTGATGGTGGAAATCTTAAGAATGTTTCTCAAACCATTCAGATACCATTTTTGCATGATGGAGAGTTGTATTGTCACCTTGAATGAATCCATCAAAATCCAGTAAAAATGAAGCACTGCAGGATCAGGCTGGTCCAATATAATAATAAAATTCTTTATTCACAAAATTTTTACAAGTACATGATTCCTGTTACAGGCATCCAGAGGAATCTAACAATCTAATTGGAGACATTAATTATATTTACATACAAGCTGATAAAACAGAAAATTGCATAGAAAACTGCAGCCAGTGAGTACAAACAACATCCATATAATACATAGAACAACAATATATTACAAATAACATTCAGAGAATATACGAATCATAGCGAATATATCGCTTCTCCAACATACGATTAGCTTAAATAGCTTTGAGTTGCCAGACATCTTTCACTTGGAGTCAGTTTTAGTTTAAATGACAGTTACAAGAATGGTGACTGCACGTGAATATGGGATTTTCTCTTTTTTTCCCTGTATGCCAAATCACTGGACCACAGATCAAAATCAATGTCAGCTGAGCTCAATGTGCTGATTATGCTGTTGGGAAGGTGCCGCTTGAAGGTTGAGAGCTTCTGCAGGTTTGAACAGAGCACTGGAGGGTTTCGGAGAACCTTCTAATGGTATGAGCAGACCCAGTTCATACCAACAAAACGTAACCCCATACTATGATACCACCTTCAGCACCTTGAGTGGCAGACACAAGACAGCCCGAATGCATGGTTTCATGAGGTTCACACTATACTTTCATCATACCATTTGTGTAGAAAAGTGTAAATTGAGACTTGTAAGACCACATAATATTTTTCCACTGTTTCAGACCAGTCTTGGCACTGGCGGCACCACTCCAGTCGATTTTTTGATTTTTTAATAGAAAGAAGTCATTTTCATACAGGCATACAACTATCAAAGCCCAGATTCTTCAACTGCTACCACATAGTCTGGTTTGAAATGTGGTCTTTCTTTGCCTGAGTTGAACTTTTTAGTCATATGCCGTGCACTGTACACTATTCTCACGTACAATTGCCTTTTAAATTCCTGTGATCTTGTTCTTGGATTACTGCCTTCCTGCTGCATTTCTTCCTTTTAGAGCTGCATTTTCCTTTCATCTTCTGTTCATTTGAGACGGTTGCTTTTGACACATCAATGGTTTCCTTTGATTTCTCAATTGTGGCTCCTGCTAAACAAGCTCCAACAATAACACTTTTCTGAAAATCAGATTTTTCTGATGGGAAAACAATTTTTCCCATGATTGGATCATATAAGAAGCCCTCGGAAAGCATGCAGATTTATCTGATATCATCATGCTTGTGATCATACCCTGTGACAACTTACATTTCCATACTGTATATTTAATTGTCTGTTTACACCAATTGCAAAGGGTTTCCAATTTTTTGGCTGGTGAGTGTTAATAAGGAAATAGGTATAAAAGTAATTGTATAGCCTAATACTGAGTTCTTTGAGTGTGCAGAAGGCTAGAGAAGCTCATGGGGGCTCTGTCAATGGCACACAGGAACTTTTCTTTTTCTAGCAGGGACAAAGAGATGATTATACCATCGTATAAAGAAATCATTCAGCCACCTCTTGACTACTGCTTAAAATGAGGTTTGGAAACCTCATTTTAGGAAGGATGTAGCTCTGTTGGAAGGGTGCAGAGAAAAGCAATAAAATTAGTTGGGGGGCACAAAAGAATATTCTTATCAAGGCTGGGTTCTGTAAATTGCAGTGTCTGTACACTATGCATCTGTATGGTGACCTAACTAAGTGTTTAAAGCTTTAAAAAGAGTCGAGTTAACTAAATTTTGATAGCATTTTTAACCTTCCTTAATTGAAAATGAATGGTTGCCAAACAGATGTCAAAAAATTTTCATCAGCCTGAGAGTAATTGATTGCAAGAATAAATTTATTCTTGCAATCCGGTGTTGTGGATGTGGGAAATTTAAATACCGGAGATTTTTAAAATGATAAATGAAATTAATGCCCGAATCATCACTCCGTCCTCTAATGGAGTGAGGTCTAATTGTGAAATGAAAAACTAGATTTTTTGTATTACCTTGTAAAGAATGCTATAAAGAAATTTGAAAGGTGGCTAAGCAGTTTTCAATCCCACAGTTTTTTTAAGTCATTTCCTAACTCCACTGCGTCAAGCTCCAGCATATTTATCTCATTCATTAACCAATCATATTGCAACATGCTGTGAAGCCTTATATGTGTTATTTATTTTGGGATCACTAGTAAGTTCAACATTTACACATTTTTACATGTATAATTTACATTAAGTTTTCCTATTTCTATTGTTTTCAAAAATGACAGTTTCTGTATTTTCAAACTCACATGGAAGGCTTTTCAATACTCCCTTTTCCCATTACTTTAAGTATTTGCCATTCATGGTTTTTAGATATTGTCAGCACCATGCCAAAACCATGAATGTGCAAATTTGGCACTTTTTACCTAAATGCATTCTTGAGGTTGTTTCTTGGTCAACTACAACCTGCCAAAGACACATATGTGCATTTCAAGGCCAAGTGGTTGAAAATGTTACATGCATTTTCACTTATCTGGGAAAAAAAAAAACTTCTCACAATGCAGATTCACAAATGTGGCACTTTCGTTAGTTTGGCATGGTAAATACTGACAGAGCATTTTGCAAAAGTACCACTTTCATGTTTATGACATGTACAGTGGGGTGGGGGGAGCACTCATGTATGCTGTTACATGTATGGTTTTGTTTGTCTCAGTTTACCAATCAGTATTACTGTTTAGTTTTCCTTTGTAATATCTCATTTTTGCGGTCAAAAGTAATAATGACTACAAGAATGCAAAAAATTCTTGCAACATGTTCTTCACTTAAAATGGAATCTGATTTAGAAGATGAAGATTGTGATCCCTTGAATGACTTTGAAGTTTCAGATGACGATAAAAATTGAGTATCCTCCAATGACAATAGTGATTCATCCCTCATGGCTTCGAAGTGCATATACTTTTTGTTATCCCCAGTTTAAAAACTGTTACAGATTTTTTGAGCCAGACCATTCAGAAATGGAGTGTCTCAATGTAGTCTAAAGTTGAGAGAAAAGCCAAGTATGTACCCGTGTATGTCCCTGAAGGACAGACCCAAATAATTATAGAGGCGCAAGATTAAAACATACACCATTCTGTGTAAATATCATGTGATGCAATGACTTTTGCGATTTTACTTTTCTTGCCAAACAACTTAAATGTGCTGTTTCATGGAGAAAAGTCTGCTGCCTTGAATTCCAAAAAAGGACAGGACAGGCATATCACAATGTTTTACAAACCAACTACAAAGATGAATTTATAACAGTAAACTTAGAGATCTAAAGGAAGATCCAGAAATGAGCAACCTAAACTTCCCAAAGTCTATAATGAGCAACTTCGTACATCTCAAGCAAAGCCTACAGATTTAATGAAAATGTGCCAAGATTTGACAATACCGAAGGCGTATCATAAATTCTATTTAAAATTAAAAGCATCAGTAGAAATAAGGGATATTACCAGCACCATATTTAAGTGAAGAATATGAAGATATTGAAAATTAATTTATACCAACTTGTATATTATTGTAATTAAACCTTATTAGTAAATTAATACGAGGAGTATACCTCAGTATTACAGCTCTGATTCATACTATGTAATTAAACCTGTATTATCAATATATTTTTCATTTATTTATATGTACATATAAATAAATCATAGAAATAAATAAATGATATGTACATTTATTAATAAAAGCTCATTTTATTAATAAATTATTTCTGACCAAGAAAAATGTGTTAAAGCTTTTTTTTTAACCTTTTCAATCAAATTTTCAAACTTCACAATGCCAAAACTGCAAAAGTACTTTTTAAGCCCCTACATAGTGGTGATCTTAAATTATCAATATGGATTAAAAACAGCATCTTTGGAAGGTACTTAAAAAACAACATTTAATTTTAAAATCGTGATTTTTCCAAAGTCCAAGAATCTTTAAATGTGTTTTTCTCAAAACTATCTTTTTGCAGATTTGTGGTTTTGGTGTTGGATTGACAATATAACAGTCTAGTACAGAGAGTCTGGACTAATAAAAGCACTAGCCAGAAGAGATAACCAATCTTTCACATCAACTGAAATTTATTTCAATGACAATTGAATATTTCTTGGTTGGAGCTTAACATGATTGTCCCAACAACACTTGTATTTCTTTTAGCATTAATGAATATTGCATGGAATGTAAGAATAACCACAGTAGGTAATGGTAAGGATAATTTTCTCAAAGGAAGAATAGGCCTTTTGTTTATTCTGGAAGAGACCTGCGAGGAAGCAATTACACCAAAGCTTAGAGAACAGGCAATTTTACATAACTGGACAATGTATAGAAAGCAGCTGATTGTAACTAGCTAGTCTATCAAAGCAGAGCATATTTAATTAGTAACGTTAAGACTTGCCAAGGGTACTTGAACAACAGATCTAAAGTTGATCTAGGACTGTTATATTTAACTGAACAGATTCCTTTTTAGGCCAATAATTTTGTTGTCAAAAAAGTTAAATGTAAGCTTAAAATCAAACCTGATGCTTTGGATTGTGAAAACAATATTGCTACAAACTACCCTTCAATTTTACTGCCAAACATTTCAACAGCATGTTGGTCCTCCTCTAGCTACTATGACACACTCCATCCTGTGCAAGATTTCCACCAACAGCTGATAGACTGTAGTTTCTATCAGTTATTTCTATCTATAACCCTCTATTCCTCCTGAAGAACGGTGACCAGTTGATTTACTGATGTGGGACACATTGGCTTGGCTCTCATCTCATGTTCTACTTCATCCCACAGGTTAAGGAATTTTGTGCAGTCATCCAAATGGCAAGCCTAAAAGATGACTGACAGAGTGGACTAATCTTGATAAACTGTGGAGCATCTCTCTCTCTCTCTCTCTCTCTCTCTCTCTCTCTCTCTCTCTCTCTCTCTCTCTCTCTCTCTCCCTCCCCCTCCCCCCCTCTCAATCTAATGCAATTTTGGCAAAAACCATCCTGAGAATGACTCGTAATGGGCCTGCCATCAGTTTAGCACCATGAATAATGATGTCACGAGTTGAACTATTTATTATTAAGAAAATATGACTTAAGAATGAAAATGTAACTCACCATAATTTTCTATACCTTGTAATACGTTCATATACGCTTTTACACTGGTCAAAAGTTCAGAGGGTTTGGCAATTTCATTATTTTCAGGATTATACATTACCATTCCAACTAAAGCTCTAGAGAGAGGGGGAAAATAAGGCAGAATTGATTGAATTACCTTCTCCATACACAGATACATATATATATATATATACATACATATATATATACATATATATACACAGGGTGTTTCAAAAGTGATGGTCAATAATTTAAAGGTGAACTGTACAGAGTTTGGATCTACCACTGACTTGTTTGTTTAGGTTAGGTTAAGCTCATTCTCTGCCTTTCCCCTTTCTCAATGCTCTGAGACGTAGCAGGCATACTAGTACTTGTCAAAGGGTAAGTCAACGTGGAAAGAGGTTACAGCAATGAAGAGTATGTGGACATGCACTTCATGTATGGTAAAGCCAACGGCACTGCACTCGAGGCTGCATGTTTGTACCAAGAAGCATTACCCAGCCGAAGGCAGCCCAACAGTTGCACATTGATCAGGGTACATCAACGCCTTAGAGAACATGAGCGCTTCGCACATGGAGTACGGGCAGGTAGGCCCAGAAGCATAACATCTGATGTTGAAAAGGTTGTTAGAAAGAATAGAACAAAATCCAGGAATTTCAACAAGGAGGGTTGTTCTGCAGGAGCGTGTACTGAGTCATAGCAGTGTTTGGCTAATTTTACATCACCAATTACTGTACCCCTACCATATCAAGTGTGTAAAAGGTCTCAGCAATACAGACTACCCTCCCAGAATGCTCCCATAGTCAATGGCGGATCTTAACAAAAATTTGTATTATCTCGAAAACAGTTCATTTGGGGCCCGATGTTCACTGTGACTTTTTTGCTTATTTTAGTTTGTACTTTTCACCTTTAAATTATTGACCATCATTTTTGAAACACCCTGTATATAAAATAACAACAAAATTTACCTATTTTTTAATCCAGGGGAATTAAACTACTCTTTTCATAGCAGTATAGTCTTAACCATACTGCTGCTTTTAGCAGCAGTATGGTTAAGACTAAAAATTAAGTTATTGAAAGTTACATCATTACAAAAAATTAACTATGTAATCATACATGTCAAAATATACGAAAATAACATACAAAGCCCTGATATATTTTCACCTAGTGTTGTACATGCATTATGAGAAGTGACCATTATACTTAGTGGCTAAACTTGAGCAGAGTTACCACTATCTTTTTTAAGTGCATGTCATTTAAATTCAATAGGACTATAATTGATAAAAATAACTTCTCTATACAGTCATACCACACTATATGATTCCATTTTATGCATGTATCTTATGTAAGTACTATTTGACTCATGTAATCCAGTCTGAATCAGTCTCACTAAGCAAATCAGAGTTTGTACCACAGACCTTACATATTATGAAACATATACTAAATATTGATAATAATTTAGTGTATCTGTTACCATTAAACATGAACTCTTTGCTTTTCATGTTAATTATCCAGAGTGACATAAAGTATTCATTCTGTTTTGCATAAAGTTCTCAGGAACCTACCTAATGCATAAAATAAGGTATATACGCTATACAGCCAGGCCTCACATAATGTGAGTTCGATTAAAGCGTTTTTCAGTTAGTTACCGCTATTTGAAAAAATTATACCACTTTTCGCTTTACATGATGCAAATTTCCAGTTAACGTAATCTTTTTTTTTTATGTGATAGTTGAAAAAGATTTGAATCACGCGTTAAGCTTACGGCGTGTCAGACGGGCAATAAACAAATGTTTGCCTACTGCCCACCTCGGTGTGTTCCATCAACCATCAGAAGAAGACGTGTTACTTGTTTGTTCCCTCCTAATAAAGTCAATGCAGACTCGCATTTAAAAATTCTAATTTTTAAATGAGCCAGATGAAAATGTTACTGCAAAGGAGATAACGGTAAAAGAACTAGATGAAATCTTTCGTATCGCAGAGAACCTCAAACAAAAGGTTTGAGGTTCTCTGCAATATTTATTTTGCCAGGGCCCAGAGAAGGCTGTTTTCGGCTATCGGAAATTGATCGATGAAAGGAGAAAGCCAACAATGTTCAAATGACTCTGTTCAAATATTTCCATAACAAATTGTTCCTTCACTGTGTATTTTATGTCAGAGGCTCCCAAACTTTCTCGGTTCATGGCGCCCTTAGTGTCTCAGTAATTTTTTTCACAGCGCACCTATACCAAAAGTTCCTAACAGTTATATTTATTAAGTAGTTAGGTCCAAACAACTTAATAAGAAATGTTGAAACTCTGAGCTACCTCAAGCTAGTAGTTCGCACGGTGTCCAACAGATGTAGAGTATCACTGTGTTTCCCTCAAAAATTTAAAATATTCCGCGGTGCACAGTTTGGGAACCACTGTTTTACGTAATAAACATTTAATTCCATAATTATTTTCATTATCTTACATGGTATACAGTTAAAAAAATTTTAAAATTCTTCATGGACATTCCTGAAGATCAAGGACCAATTATAATAATTTTTCCTATTGATTATTATATTCGATTAATGCGTTTCCGTTTTGTGTGATGTGTTCGCGGGATGAATTAATCACGTTAATTGTGGTCGGTCTGTATGTGAAAACTAACATGAGATTGATTAAAAATCAGAAGAAAACTAAATTTATTGGAAAGCCAAAGAAACATGATTATCAGAATTTTCCACTAAATTAGAAGACCTCACAGGTACACTTTTTTTTTTAATATCATGCCATTATCTTTAGGTTATAATTGTGGTCATTAATAGACATTTTTCATATATACATACACATACATAAATAAATAAGCAAGGTATGACAGACGCACCAAAACATGCAAAGGATGCAAAAGTATATATAAGTTTTAAGAATGGATGTCTGATAAAGTTAAGTTTGCACAGATGGAGGTGAAAAGTGCCAAGAAGAGTAAGAATAGTAGAAGGGTAAGAATAGTAGAAAAAAGAAGTATTGTAGGTTTGTAAAATGTGAAATAATCTTAATATCCTAAAAGTAATGATGAATTAAGACAATTATGGGCTAAATGCAAAGCCAATTAGAGGTGAGAGAACTGTAAAGTAAAATGATTAAATAAATAAAATAAAAATATAAAAAAATAGAAAGTGTTAAATCAGATATGGGTGGGCAAATTTAGTAATAGGTCAAAAACAGGGATAACAAAATGCAAAATCTGATGTCAGCTGAAGTAAATGTTGATACATGGTCAGGTATTTCATCAGGGGACTACACGATCATATATCAAGAACTGCGTTTCTATACTTGTCCATAACAGTGGAAGAGAGATGAAATAAAGCCAAAAAAAAAAAAAAAAATTAACACATTCTCTTACAGTATGGACAAGGTAGTCCCAACACAGTGTCAATGATATAAAATAAGGATGAAGCTAAAATGTTTGTTTGTTATTTGGTTTTTAGGGGCATTAGCAACTAAGGCCATACTGCTCCAGAGATATGTGGTAGTCATTCCCTGACCTTTCCACATCCTCCGTATTTGGTGGTCACGGGCTCGAACCAAGGTCTAATCAAGAAGCATGTGCTACGCACTGCTGCTCCTGCCCACCTGGCTACGGAGGCACCTCTGAAGCTAAAATAACATAAAGTGTTTTCAGAGTGGGGAAAAGGTTTTGAATATGTAGATTTTTAAGTAAACTTGGAAAAATATATTAGTGTAGGAATTTAGTAGAAATTAGAAGAATTAAAATTATTTAGAACAAGCATACGGTATGGGGCAAGGTATTAAATTGAGGATGGGAAAGGGATAAAGGGATATTTAACTACTCCTTTATCCATTTTTTTTTTTTTTTTTTTCTTTTTAGTAAAATAATCAAAAGATTAATGCTATAGAAAAAATTAATGTTATACAGTGTTATTTTTAATAACGATATGTTGAATTCATACAAGTGCCTCAAGTCTAACTAAGGATGAGGTCACTGGTCATGGCTGATTATAAGTTTGAGCATGTAATTAATCACAACAACAAAATTTCAGACCCAATGAGAACTGGTTATGTGCATTTATTGAATAAACAAAGGACAAAAAATATGTTCTATCTTGTTTCTGTTGCCAAATATTAGAATTCTAGTGTTATTATTTTTTAAGTTATAACACTGGTTGAATTACACAACTCAACAGTCCACACACTGCTACAACATAAACAATTCACAGACTGGTGTCATCAACTGTTGCAAAATATCTCACTCTAGGTTGTGCATTCTTTTAATGGATAATACTGCACTGCCCTTTTTCTTTCTTTGGAGCTCACTGGCTCAGTTAACAAACAGTTAATAGCTAAGGATAACTGAGATCCTGCTGTATATGGACAGGAAAATACATTTTATTATTAAAATGCAAAACAAACGTGATATAATTTAATTATGAAATCTGGATGTAAATTATAAATTTAAATCTGGTTTTTCTCAAATATTTATATATTTTTTATTTTTATAAGCACTAATGTCTCCTAATACACAAAGGAAATGTTAACAACTTGATGAGCAATTATAGGCCAGTGAGTTTGACTTCAATGGTAAGAAAGATCATGGTGATTTTAGCAATTAAGGATGTGATGTGGGACCATCTAAACAGGAATAGTATCCTAAATGGATCACAACATGGGTTCACGAAGGGTAAGTCTTGCCTGATCAATCTAGTTAATTATTATGATGACGCCATAAAACAACTGGATGCAAAAAAAAAAAAAAAAACACCTCTGAGATTAGGCATTCAATAAAGCTTTTGATACGGTTCCTCATGAAAAGCTATTATATAAATTCAAGCAAATTGGGATTAATGGCAAGATTTTTCATTGGATCAGGGGCTGGCTAAAAGATAGAAGACAGAGTAGTCATAAATAGGCATACTTCAGGTTTCAGTGTTGGGGGCCACTTGTGCTATTTATCTTCCTTAATGACACTGATGAGGAAGTACAGAGAAATGTCAAACTTTGATGATGATTTAAAGGTAGGAAGAGTGGTTTCCAACAGAACCAAGTAATTTTTATTAAAAATTACTTATACCGGTTGCACAAATGGTATGAAAAATAACAACTGAAGTTTAATGTTTCTAAATGTAGTTTTTGCATCTTGGGAACAGAAATTCCAGACATAACTCAAAAGCTAAGGGGAGTGGGGTGAAAAGTTGTCCAGAGCAAAAAAGACTTAAATTTTCCATGCAGTGTAACCAAGCAGGCTAGGAAGGCATGTCTAAGATATACAGACCTCTGTAAGTAAGGAAAAGGAGGTCACTGTCTCTTTATATGAAACAACAGTGCTAAATTTACATGTGTTCACATCTGGAAGCCACACCTGAAAAAAAAAAAAAAAAAAGACAGAGCTTCTAGAAAGGGTTCAAACAAGAGTACCCAGACTGGTGGGGGGGGGTGCTAATTGATGTTCATATGAAGGACAGCTTAGAAAGTGTGCAATGCAAAGCTTGACAACTTGACATTTCGTGGGAAGGGTGGTGGGCCCGAAGGTGAACAGTAAAATGAAAAAGGGAGGTATACTTTTTTTTGCTGGTACGAGAAATAAGATTGTGTTATAGATTGTTAGAATAAATTCCCTGCTAGAGTGGTCAAGGCAGAGAAGTTGGTAAATTTTAAAGCAGAGAAGGATAGTCACTTTTTTGGCAAATGCAGAAAAATCTGCTTCCTTGCATCATTTAGCCATTAATAATGCAAATATTATAAACGAAAACAAAATCATCTTCTCTGAACCTAAAAACTAAAGACCTAATAGCAATTATTTTTTCTATCTTTTCATGTTTAATTTTTAAAGTATATTATTATATGCATCTCTGAATCTCTTGGAAACACTCTGGTCTCTCTATAAATAGACCCTATTTAAAAAATAAATAAGAATAAGCATAAATATATCTAGTAAAACCATTTATCATATTAGGTCTACAACTTATTTTTATTTATTTTTTAAATTTTATTACTTATTTTTTCTATTAAAACCCAAATTTTTAAATTCAAATGGCCATATAGCTCTGTAACATCAGAATTACTTTGTAACTGCATAACTTTTTTTTTTTATTTTGGAGCATAAAATACATTTCAGAATTTTTTGCGCACCCTTTAAGTGCAGAGTTGTGTATTATTATCAAGTTATTTCAGTGCTTTCACCAAAGCACTGAAATAATTTGATAATAATATAACTTGATAATCCAGCAACCATTTATTACTTTGTTGCACAGAGCCAATGTAGACCTGTATTAACAATCAGATATGCACATAATTTTTGTTTACGTGTTTAACCAGAAGTTTTGCTTCTACCACCACTTGCTTGTTCATGTTTACCCAATAAATTATTCACTGTTTGAACATAAGTTTGCTACTAGAGTCATCATCTTGTGTGATCAATAAGTTCTGAAACAGCTGTAATGATTGTGCCTTGAGTTTTAAATGAATAGATTCACCTTTTTGATGATGCTCTTCAACTTAAAATACAGGTAACCCTCATATAACACGGTAGTTAGGTTCCTATAAAAAATCTCATGTAGTGCAAAACAGTGTTATACGGGACTAAGAACAAGGGGGTTACATTCCAAAAGCTAACAAAAATACATGTTTTTTTTTTTTTTATAACTATCGGAAATAATTTTTATTAAAAATGGTAATAACTGAATAAATGTCTTACAAACTGTGATACATATATATCAGATAATGTACGTTCATTTAATTTTTTTCCTGTTCATTGCTGCTAAGCACAATCAAGCGAGAATGTTTTCTCTGTTGCAGAATATCTTCATCTTTTGAAATTTCTTCTGCAGCATCTAGATTTCGTGTATCTTCTGCTCTCTTTAAAAAAATCAATATTCTGGGATTGTTTGCTTTTGCTTGATAGATCTTTGTAAATTGCATGGTATACAGAGCTAAGCATTTTTGAAGCTCCCTTTTGAACTTTGTGTTCCTTTTAGTCAAAGCATCTGCATTCAAAAAATAAGATTCTAATTGCTCAGCTAAGTTTGTCTTCCTGTATGCTTTTTAGTGTAAAATTTGGAACCCAGAATTTTTATTTGGTTTACCTACAATGCCATTTCCACCAAATCCGCTTTGCCAGCTTCTTTTTCTACTAGTACACTGGTGTGCAAAATTAAGGACCATTCAGGTTTTCACGTGCAGCTTCTCATAGGAGTTGCCTGGATATGAGAAAAACATACTAAAGGAACCTCGTGAGGTACAGAAATGATGAAGGAAACAACGCCGACACAACTACGAAAACAAAACTGTACAGAGGGACTTTATTCAAAAATGGCAACACAGCACTGACTACCATCTTTGGCGGTGATACAGATGCATCACTGCCAAAGATGGAACAAAGGGAAGAGGTGGTCCTCAGTAGGAGATATGGCCACCCCTAATGTCGATGCAGGCTTTGCACTGCCTGTCCATACTTAGAACAATGTTGTTAAGTTCTTGCAGTAACATCGTCCATTCCTCAGTCTGCTCACCATCTTCAGCTGGTGAACATTTTCTGGTGGGTGTGGACGTGCTGCTAGGCATCTCCCCAGAACATCCCATACATGTTCAATGGGATTTAGATCGGTGGAACGGGCAAGAAAATCCATACGAACAATGCTTTCACTTTCCAAAAGCATATCAACAGCTGAAGTGTGATGGGGTGTGGTGTTATCATCCATAAACATGAACTAGGGCCAATGGCACCTCGGAACAGACGCACATGGGAAAGGATTAGCTCAGTACACTGGTTACAGTACCGCCTTCCAGTATCTGGAGTTGTGTACATCCATACAAGATAATGCCTCCTCAGACGAGAACACCTTGACTGCCATATCGATCCCTTTCAGTGGTGTTTGCGGGGTGATACCGTGTGCCAACCTCTCTCCAGATTAGCTGATGTCGAGAATCGCTTTTACAGTACTGCCTTCCAGTATCTGGAGTTGCATAATACCTTCTCACATGAGAACACCTCGACCGCCATATCGATCCCTTTCAGTGAAGTTTATGGGGTGATACCATGTGCCAACCTCTCGCCAGATTAGCTGACGTCCAGAATCGCTGTTACAGTACTGCCTTCCAGTATCTGGAGTTGTGTATGTCCATCCAAGATAACGCCTCCTCAGATGAGAACACCTCAACCGCCATATTGATCCCTTTCAGTGATGTTTGCGGGGTAATACCGTGTGCCAACCTCTCACCAGATTAGCTGATGTCCAGAATTGCTGCTGAGACTGAATCTACTCTCATCATTAAAAAGTACCTTAAGTAAAGATTTTGTGGTTGTAACTTTTAGAAATAGTGTTGGTCCTTAAGTTTTGCACACCAGTGTAATTCTTGAACGTCTTCAGTAGTCATATCATTAAAACTTTGCCATTCCACTGACTTAGCAAGTTCTACTATTGCACTGATTCTGTTTTCTGCCGGTTCGACCATATTTCCTGAATGAACTGACTCTGGCAATATATTTTTCGAACACGCACGTCTTGAGGGAGAAATGATTCCATGCCTCCATCACTTCAATAGATTCGGAATAAATTTTTTCAAAATCTATTGTAATGATTTTCTGATGTAATGAGTTTTAAAGGTAGATGTAATGCCTTGATCTAATGGCTGAAGAAAGGAGGTTTTGTTAGGTGGTTCAACATTTTGGATGACTTAGATTCTTTTGGATAGCCTGCCGTGTTATCCAATAGTAATAAAATTTTGAAATCTAGATTTTTCTGCTTTAAATAGTTTTAAAGTTTTCTAACAGCTGGCATAAAACAATTTAGAAACCATTCTTTAAAAGAAATTGGCAGTTACCCAAATTATGCCTAAGTTCCTTAGGCATAATTTAGGGCTGGAATTTAATTCACAATAAAGAAATTATTCCAATAAGATTCTTAAGAACAAAGTTTAGTAATACATACCAGGAAAAATTTATAAATGATCAAATAAAAACCAATATAACCTTACAAAAACCTTAAAAGTCATGAACTGCAGGCTTCGGAGATCTAAATGGATAACACAATTCTTTATGGTCTCAAACAAGCACAAGTTCATTAGTACAGAACCTAACATGGGGATTCCCCAATGTTTTGTTTTTTTGCATAACAGCCAGCGAATCAACAGCAAGGATTTGCAAAAAAAAAAAGAGTGAAAATGTTGAAAAATTACATCCAACATAATAGCAGGGTTTTCTCCGCACAAAAATACCGGGTTATGCGAAGTTTGCCGCAATTCTCTAACCATGTTATACAGAGTGTTTCAAAAGTGATGGTTAAATAATTTAAAGGTGAACTGTACAGACTACAATATGCAAAAAAGCCTAGTAAACATGGGTCCTTAAGTGAATCGTTTTCGAGATATTGCACATTTCTAGTTGGTACCCGCCACTGACAAGGTGAACTGTGCAGAGTTGGGATCCACCACTGACTTGTTTGTTTAGGTTAGGTTATGCTCATTCTCTCCCTTTCCCCTCTCAATATTCTTAGATGTAGCAGGCATACTAGTACTTGTCAAAGGATAGTCAACATGGAAAGAGGTTACAGCAACGAAGAGTATGTGGACATGCACTTCATGTATGGTAAAGCCAAAAGTAGCGCACTCGAGGCTGCATGTTTGTACCAAGAAGCAGTTCCCTGCTAAAGGCAGCCCAACAGGTGCATACTGATCAGGGTACATCAACACCTTAGAGAACGTGGGTGCTTCGCACATTGAGTATGAGCAGGTAGGCCCAGAAACATAACACCTGATTTTGAGGAAAGGATGTTGGAAAGAATAGAACAGAATCAAGGAATTTTGACAAGGAGGGTTGCTCTGCAAGAGTGGCATGTACTGAGTCATAGCAGCATGTGGCGAATTTTACATCACCAATTACTGTACCCCTACCACATCCAGCGTGTACAAGGTCTCAGCATACCCTCCCAGAGTGAACTTCTGCCGGTTGATGCAACAAAAGTGTGTCCTGAACCCCCAAATTTTAAACAACATTTTGTTCACTGACGAAGCTGGGTTTACTCATGGCGGTATTTTTAATTTTCATAACTGTCATGTTTGGTCTGACAAAAATTCTAATGCAATTCACAAATCACGACGTCAGCAACGTTTTTCGTTGAATGCCTGGCCAGGACTACTAGGAGACTGTCTAATTGGACCACACTTTCTGCCAAACAGGCTAACAGGAGAGCTGTACCTTCAGTTCCAGCAGAATGTTCTTCCAGACCTCCTGCGATAATGTTCCACTTCAGCGGTGCCAGAACATGTGGTTTATGCATGATAGTGCACTGGCACATTTTGCTTGAGTTGTGACTCGGTATCTGACTAGAAGGTAAGATCAATGGTGGATAGGTAGAGATGGCCTGTAATGTGGCCTCCCAGATCACCAGACTTAAATCCTATGGATTTTTGTATCTGGAGTCATGTAAAAAGCTTGGTGTACATTTCTGACATTAAAAAAGTTGGGGAATTGCAGCGTTGGGTTGAAGAAGCCTTTCAGCAAATCAGAAATGACCCAGGAATGCCTGAGAGGATTCGCAACTCAATACAGAGAAGACTACAAAGCTGCATGGGGATGCAAGGACAGCATTTTGAACACCTTTTGTACCATCCCGTAACATGTAACATCTGTAAAATCCTGTGGTGTTGAAACCTAAAATTAAAAATGTATTATCTTATGGTTAATAAAACCACCCTTAGCAAAGGATTCACAGCTTTTTTGCTAAACTAGTGTTCCCACAGTCAGTGGTGGATCTTAACAGAAAATGTGCATTATCTCGAAAACAGTTCATTTGCAGCCCAATGTTCACTGGGACTTTTTTTTTGATTATTTTAGTTTGTACTTTTCACCTTTAAATTATTGACCATCATTTGAAACACCCTGTATAAATACTGTGTTGTGTGAGGATTGTTGCAATTTATCAATTAAGTTAGAGAGAAACTGTGTTGCAGAAGTACCATGTTATACAGGAGTTGCCTGTATTAGTAATTCAGATCAATTCAAGAGTAATGGTGTTGTCCCTAAAGTCAGCATATGCCCTGTAGAAATACTGAAGGGACCAAAGTGTCTCTAGGACAAAAACAGGAATGTAGAGATGAGATGCACATTATTATCAGATTATTTCAATGCCTATGTTGAAATATAATCCCACTAAATAAAAAAGAGAGATAAAAAAGATTAAAGATTTCTTTAATAAAATGAAGTACATTAAATGAAGTACATTTTACTTCAATTTATTAAAGAAATTTATTGTTATAACATTGATATAGTGAAACATTAAAAATACATTATCATAATGTTAAAACAATAAATAAAAGTAAATGCTCACTTTATTTTACTCACTTATTAAAACGGCTCTCTAGATGCTGTGTAAGATACTCTCGGGGAGCAAAAGTGTGTTCCCAAACATGAATTGTAGTGCTATAATTGATAGCATAGCACAATTCAGTTAAAGCCATGTGCAATTTATCCATCCTACAGAATAAAAATCAAAATTACTTCTACTGCATATTTTTATTTCTTATATCTGTTATATCATTATAGAGTAAGATAGGTATTATCCTGTCTTACTATTCTAAATATAATCTATACTTGATTATATTTCTGTGCTATTCTAATATCTGCATTATCAAGTAATACATTCTACTGATTATTTACATGACAGATAATAAATGGATAACAATATTTATTAAATTAGTAATAAATATTGTTATCCATTTAAATAAAATAAAAGTAATAATAAAATAAAAATGTAATAAAATTACATTTTTATGTAATTTTATTACATTTTAAAATGTTCTAAAATGTTCTAAATTAAATAATATAAAAACATCAAATACCCATCTTAAATGCAGTATAAAATTATGTACTAGTTACCCCAATCTATGATTTATGGGAAGAGGGAAACCATTATACTGCAATATAAATTGCAGTATAAAGGAGAGGGGAGAAATTACAATTTACAATGTGGAATTTACAAAGCCTTAAAGAAGCATTAACAACAATCACATGCACAGTATATGTCAAAAAATCGCAAAACTTGCATATTTAATCTAACTATCTAACTAAATTTAGACACAGCCACTCTCAAAGTAGTCTCAGCACTAATGCACTTTTTTCCCCACTGGTGGTACTCCTTCTGGTAATGCCAGTTCTGGGATTGGTCTTGTTAGATAGCATGGAAAAAGTCTTGATTTGCATCAATAACCTCTTGTTTGCCACTGAAATGGTAACCTCAGAAATGTTTTATTTTCAGGAAGAGAAAAAAATCACATGGTAAGTAAGAGGTCAGGCAAGCAAGAGAGATGCAATAACACAACAGTATTGTGTTGAGTGAGCTCTTGTTGCATGAGAAATGAACAGTATGAATACATAGTCACATAACTTCAAACTCCTGAATGTGTCCTTATAAACAGTGGCATTTTGGAGAATGAATTTTTGATGCAGTATACCACAATGATTAAAAAAATACTTCTAATATCACTTTCTTTTTTGACCTAACTTGCAGAAATTTTGACTGTGGCGAATGAGGCAATTTCCAAGTTGAAGACTCGTATTTTGTGGATCATAAAGAAAACACTGTCTCTTCCCTGGCAATGACAGACTCTAGGGACAATGGGTTGCTATTAGATACCTTTATGAACCAGTTACAGATTACCATAAGTCCATTCCCTTCTCAGATGTCTTAATCAAAATCAATGAAATAAAAACAAAAAACTCCATAGTACACAGAAAAGCAACACATGAGTGGGATTCTCCAATCATCTTATATCTGCTAACTCTTTTGCTGTTAGCTTTTCCAAAGGCCTCTTTGACCTGGAATTGAAAACCAAGGGATTGAGTTAATCGGATTGGAAAGGGCAGAGGCATTTTTGGGCTTTCTTCTCACTATGATTGAATTAATCAGCCTCCAGTGAAGGTTGCTTGATAAAAAGATCCAGTTTTTCTTCTATCAAATTGGGGAAAAAAAGTTATAAAAGTAAGGTTTCCTCCAAGTGGATTAAAAACTGTATTCTGCATATTTGTGTAAGGAAGCAGTGAACATATTAAAGCTGGCAAAGTTAAGAGCCTGACACCAAGGGCCCTGCACAACCACAACTCTTATGTTTGTTGCTGTTTGGTTTTTAGGAGCATTAGCAACTAAGGCCATATTGCTCTGGGGATATGCGGTGGTCATTCCCTGACCTTTCCGCATCCTCCGTATTCGGTGGTGACGGGCTCGAACCCCGGACTAATCAGGAAGCATGTGCTACGCACTGCTGCTGCTGCTCCTTCCCACCTGGCAACGGAGGCGCCAACAACTCTTATGATCTAAATCCTGAACTAAGCTCAGTACATTCTTTCCATCAGCTACCCTTGCCATTTCACCTAGAAATTCCTGCAGAGAATCACCAGAAACTTCAGTTTTGCCTCTGCACCCAATGGAACTTAACCAGCTCCAATTATTGCACTTCCATACCATCTGGTTTAGATGAAAAATAGATATGGAGCAGATTTTCAGTGTCTATTTCTCAGCCTGATCCCACTCAAAGATACCATATATCAAGTTACATGTGAATGTAAGAAAACATAAAGCCAATCATATTGAAAATTAAAAATGCACCTTCAAGAACATAGCAATCCACCATGCTAAGCAACACAGTTACTAGTGATTTGGCCTTTCATTCTATTGCAAGAGTTCCATTCTATTTCCAATTAAAAAAAAAAAACAAACCCAAAATATTAACTGAAGTATAATAACGATCATTTTCAAAATGCATCAAATTGTTTCAAGATGTATCAATTTCAAAAGCAAAACTCAGTACAGTAAACACTTACGTAGTTAATTCTTCCCGTGTCCTACGATAACTTTCTGTTCCTGGCTTGTCTGGTTCCTGTATTATTTTGTTTTTCTTGTCTCTCCTCTTTTTGTTCACAACTTGGGCAATTTGTGGGGCACAATGCTTTGGGAGTAACTAAATAATCAAAAAATCATTTCACAGGGTATCTTAAAATGTAGTTAGTTATTGGTAAAAATATTTCATGAAATAGAAAAAATAAAAATACTAAATGAAAGTATTGTCAGCCTTTATTTCAAAACAGGTTAATATCGTCAAAGGTATTCAATAAACTATACTTTAATATTCACTGATACAGAATGGCTGCTGAAAACTGAATGAAAAGACTACAAATGACCGTTAACGTATTTGTAGAATTTATAAAATACATAAGTTGTCAGTACATTTGCCAATGTTTGGTGGTTTTTTGAAAGGTTTATGAAGTTTTCTATTAAAGGCTTCATGCATGTGGAAGACCCTATCTCCTCATATTAAAGGCAAATTCATATTAATAAATGGGAAATGGTTTCACATCTATTTCCAATATTTCTTATCTCCACACCAAGCAGCTTCATTGACAAAAATTTATCCAAAGTCAGTGTTGGGAAACAACTTTGTCCCATAAAAAAATCACAAAGACTGAAAAATCTGAAAATCTGAAACTGGAAATCTGTATGTAAACACTGCACCCAATGAAAAACAACTGTATCACAGCCAACAGTATCTCAGTTTGTCACATTTATAGTTTAAGAATCAGATCATTAATAACAGTCTTTTATACAGTTCACATTTGTCTCTGTTCACATTTGTTTATGCAGTTCACATTTGTCTCTGTTTTCTATGAATACATAGTGTATAATTTTTGTTTTTCTTCCTATTTGTGTATATTACTACTGAGGAAGGCTCCAAAAGTGGCTAAAATGTACAGTTCCCTTCTGAATCAACAAATCAATGTTTCAATGTAGTAATGTGATTCAAATACAGGCATACCTCGAATAACGAATAGGATGCGTTCCATGAAATTACTTTGTTAAGCGAAACTTCGTTTTCAGAGGTAAAAATACTATGGCCAGAATAGGGATATGTTCCTACGTAAAGAAAATGAAAAGCTTTTTTTTCGAACAAAGAAAAGTTTTATTAAATAAACAGTCAACTTACATACAAAGTGAAATCACATTTTAAAATATGAGTCTAAAGTTGATTGCTTATGCTTTTTTTCTCTTTCATTTAACAATTGCCTATACGGAGTTATTGCATTTAACACTGATCGCTTAACAATAAAACTTCTTCCTAAATCAGGATCATTTTCACTAAAAAAATTTAAAACGTTTTCAATGTCATTTAAGCACCTTTTTAAATCTTTGATTGCTAACACTTTTTCAGCAGGAACTTCTTTAACTTCGTCTTCATTATCTTTGTCTTCGTTGCTAACAAGGTTTTCTAAATCTTCCACTGAAAAACCATCATCTTCTGCATTCAATAAATTTCTAAAATCCTCTTCATCGATATTTTCGAAACCTATTGATTGAGCCATCTGGATAACTTCATTTCTAATTTCTTGGATGTTATTTTCTTCTTCTAGTACAACTTCTGGCCATATTTTGCGCCAAACTCCATGTAAGCATTTCTTCGTGACTTCTTTCCAAGAACTATCAATGTTTTCAATTGCGTTTTTAATGGTGTAGTTTTTCCAAAAAGTTTTAACTGTCATTTCCTCTTTATCCTCTAGTTCAGTTAAATTGCTTAATGTTCGATGCAGATAATAAGATTTAAATGATGCTATTACTCCCTGATCCAATGGTTGAATCAGGGAAGTTGTGTTTGCTGGAAGAAACACAACTTTGACAGGAATGCATGTGTCCAACGTGTTAAGATCAGTAGGATGTCCCGGAGCATTGTCTAACAACAAAAGAGCTTTTTATTCAAAGTTGTTTTTTTGACAATACCGTTTTACTTCAGGACAAAAGTGGTTAACAAACCAATCAGTACATAACTCCTTGGTAACCCACGCTTTTCTATTTGTTTTCCATATTACAGGTAAATTCATTTTTATGTTACCTTTTAACGCCCTCGGATTTTCTGAATGGTAAACTAATAACAATTTTAATTTATAATCGCCAGAGGCATTTGATCCAAAGAGTAACGTTAAACGGTCTTTGGCTGCTTTGAACCCAGCAGCTGATTTTTCTTCAATAGAAATGAAGCTTTTTGTTGGTAGCCGTTTCCAGAACAAACCGCTTTCGACAACATTGAACACCAAATTTGGTGGAAAATTTTCACGTTCAATTATTTCCTTTAGTTTTTCTGGAAACTTCTCCTGTTAATTTTACACTATGAATCCTGGCCCGTTTTTTAAATTTCTCGAACCAACCACGAGAAGCCCCAAAGGTTTCCGTAATTTCTTCAGCTTGTTTAGATTTCAGGTGATTAAACTGGAATATTTTTTATGTTAAATGGGGCTTGAAATTGCGGACTTCGTTATATCGAAGCTTCATTATCAGAGGTAACGTTAACCGAGGTATGCCTGTATTATGTTATTCTTTATCAGGTATTTTTATTTTTATATAAAAAAAAATTAGAAATTTTAGTTATATTTTAAGTTAACAATTCTGTAGTCTTTGAATCTTTTATATGAGAGGCCAGTCTAACACTAATGCCCCCAATTTTTTCCCCCTCCTCCTGTGATATTACATACAGAATGTAATGTTGTCACATGAAAATTTAAATGCTACTGCCAATATCCTATAAATTTTGACACTGCAAGCCAGAAGACAGGACTGCAGTAGTATGTGTAAATGGAGGGTACCACTGACATACACGTGACACAGTGCTATGTTTTTTGTTTTTTTTTTAAATGAAAACCCCAAACATGAGAGGTATTAGAACATATAGTACTTAGAACCATGCATGGGTTGGAGGTTGAGAAGACGAAAGAAGGTATTTGTTGACATTAGACTTGAACTTCTGTAGACTGTAATTTTCAGGAGTTCAAGTCTAATGTCAACAAATACCTTCTTTCGTCTTCTCAACCTCCAACCCATGAACAAACCGCTGAACAAAACCCAGATCCTGTATGAAGGAAGGTTGTTCCAGAAAATGGCAGTTGAATGAATAAACAAGAAGACGAAAAGTTGGCTCTGTGAGTTTGAAGTTGGACAGTAAATGGATGTTGTCGGCATGTGTTCGGACTGTTTTGAAAGAGAGTGCGAATTATACAGGGTATGTCAAAATTATGTTTTAACGCTTATATGAAAAAAACATTGCCAAAATTATGTTAACACTTATATGGAAAAAACACTTTCCATCAAGTTTGCCACCAGTCTTCTTTCTTCTAGCATTAACCTATCTGCCACAATATCTGAAAAAAAAAATAAATAATAAATAATAATAATAAAATAAAATTCAAATGTTCATTCCATATAAGTGTAAACATAATTTTAACATACCCTGTAGAAGTCAATTCAGAAGAACAGTGCCCATGGAAGTATCTGTAGAAAAGGCATGTAGTAGAAACAGTATGTCTATGAGACAGCGAGTGGAGAGACTGGTAGAGATGAGTCACTAATTAACCTAACTGCCTTCTTCTGTTTGTTTTGGTTTTTAGGAGCATTAGCAACTAAGGCCATATTGTTCCCGGTGGTCAATCCCTGACCTTTCCGCATCCTCCATATTTGGTGGTGACGGGCTCGAACCCCGGTCTAATCAAGAAGCGTGTGCTACGCACTGCTGCTCCTTCCCACCTGGCTACGGAGGCACCTGCCTTCTTCTGAATGGAATCTGGAAGCCTGAGAGAGGTTCTGTGGCACAGCCCTAGGTGTGAGAACAATATTCCATGGTAGGGTGGATTTGCGATTTGTACAGAGTGAACAGCTGTTTGGAAGAAAAGTAAACGCCGAGAGTGAAAGAACAAACCAAGTTTTTTAGATGCAGGGGAAGCAATATTTGTAATGTGCTTGTGCCAAGAGAGATTAGAAGTCAGAGTAATCCCAAATGAGATATATCATCTTGCCTAGAAATCGAAGTGTCACTAAAGATAAGCATAGGAGCAGAAGAATCCTTTTTGTGAGATATAAGACAGGACTGAGTTTTAGAAGGATTGAAATCAACTAAGTTGTCCTGCCCCACTGGAAAATTACCTGGAGATTGGCATTTAAGGAATTGGTGGCGGATATTCGAGAAGTTGAAGCTGATTGAGCAGGGTGAGGTTTCTCAAACTGGAATGCAATGTGCTATCATCAGCAAAACTATGGATAGGATTTCCGGTCAATCGAAGAAGGTCATTAATATACAAGAGAAAAAAAGTGGGGGAAAGAACTGAACCTTGGGGGACACCGGCATTAGTGGAGAAGTTAGAAGACAGAGAGCCATCTACCATCACCCTCAGTAAGCGGTCAGAGAGAAAACTGGATAATCAATTACAAAAAACAGTTGGCAAACCATAAGATGGAAGCTTGTTTAGAAGACCTTTATGCCAAACATGATTGAAAGCCTTTGGGATGTCAAGAGCAACTGCTTGTGTTTCACTTAACTTTTCCATTGAATTTGTCCATAAATGGGTAACAAAAGCCAGAATATCACCAGTGGATCGAAACTGATGGAATCCATACTTGCGATCAAACGGAAGGTTTCTAGATAGTTTAAGAGATGGCGGTTAATTGATTTCTCCATTACTTTAGAAAGAGTAGAAGTAATTGCCATGGAACGATTATTGGATGGGAGGGATTTGTCAACCTTTTTAGGAACTGGCTGGATATGAGCAAATTTCTAAGCAGAAGGAAAAACCCCTTTGGAATAAGAAAGTGAAAAAAGGTGGCAAAGAACAGGAGTAAGTTCAGGAGCACAGGTTTTGAGAACAAGTGGAGAAATATCATCAGGATCTGGAGCTTTCTTAGTGTCAAAATCCTTCTGACATCCTTTTGATGGAAGATCATAGGAGGCATTGAATGGAGAATGTTGGGAGATGCTTTATCAAGATCATTAATACACGAGTTGGAAGAAAAATGGGATGCTAGCAGGTAATCTTTATCCTTGGCTGAAATGACAACAGAACTATCTAGTTTTGACAGAGGGGGGAGCAGAGATGGGCAAAAGTTGCAGCCAATAGCTTTGGCAAGAGACCAGAATATTTCATTAGGGCAAGAAACAAGTTTTCTACTCTTAGCCTGTTCAAAATCTAGTTTGGACTGATCAATAACTGCTTTACAATTGTTGTGAGCTTTGGTGTAGGCAGAAAATGAAACTGAAGAATTGGAAACAAACCAATTATGATGTGCAACATTCTTCTCTTCAACAGCCTTAACACATTTATTGAAAAACCAAGGTTTAGATAAAGGACAAAGATATACCTTCATATTGATGAAGGTATATCAGGCTTAATGTCGAAGTTTGCAGATGATACAAAGGTTGGCAGGGTTGTTAATGACAGTAATGGCAGTGTGCTACTGCAACAGGATCTAGATAATTTGGGCAGATGGGCTAAGAAGTGGCAACTGAAGTTTAACCTTGACAAATGCAAAGTACCAACTGTGTGGTACTACACTTAAGGTGGTAGAAAATGAAAAAGACCTGGGAGTAATTGTGCAGTCAGATATGAAGTTCTCTGAGCAATGCAGACAGGCTGCCAGGGCAGGTCATGGGGTTTTGTCAATGATATATAGGAATTTTGCTAGCAGGTTAAAGGAGGTGATTATCCCTCTGTATAAGGCAATGGTCAGGCCACGCCTTGAGTACTGCGTACAGGGCTGGAGGCCTCATTTTAGGAAGGATGTAGATTTACTTGAGCATGTACAGAGAAGGGCAACAAGATTGGTGAGGGGAATGAAGGGATCCTCTTACCAAGAGAGGGGCTTAAGTTCTGCAAATTGCAGTGGCTGGAGACTAGGCACCTGCGCGGTGATCTGATTGAGGTATATAAGGCCTTGAATGGGTTGAGCACGCTGAATTCTGATGGGATCCTTCCACTTGTTCAGATTACGAACCTCAGGGGGCATAAATTCAAATTAAGAAAAGACAGATGTAGAATAGATGTGCAGAAATTTGCCTTTAGCCAGTGGGTGGTTAATTGCTGGAACAAACTTCCATCTGTCGTTGTGGAAGTTGATAGGTTGAATAAATTTAAGGAGGAACTGGACAGGCATTTGGAGGGAATGGTGTGATTTTTTTTTGGCTGATGCTACATAAGCTCATACATTTGCTTTCTTGCATCACATGCCACTACTACTACTACAAGATTTTACAGTGAAGTGTGGAATGAAGAATTCCATTCCTACAAGAATAATTTCACTGACACTATCTGAGCAAACGTTGACATCACAAGTTTTGAAACAGTAATCCGACCAAGGAAAGGAAAAGAAATCTCGCATCTCATCCCATTTTGCATTCTCGTAATGCCAAACAACACAATGGAACATTAAAATCACAAAAGAAAATTACCTCACTACTTTCATAACAGTGAAAGGAAAAAGTCAGGTTTCATAACTGAAGAAAGTCAAGTTGCAAAGAGAGGAAGTCAAACAGTTCCAAGTGATTAGAGGAGTTGGGATAATGGTAGAGACAACAGATAAATCTGACAGAATGAGGTAGAGAGATTTTAAGCCAGAGAAGATCAAAAAGAGGAGATTGCAAATTATCAGGTCTCTGACAGGGAATATCGGAATGGACATATGCACAAGTACCACCAAAAAAGGAATCATACAGTGAATAATTGGGCAACTGAGATGAGCAGCGGTTGAGTCAACTGATAACTCAGATTCTGTCAGAAAAAGTACATGGGGTCTGGCAGACTGAAAGTGGAAATGGACATCTTTGAGATTAGAACTGAGACCATGTATATTTGTGAAATGAAATAGGAAGTGTTTGGGTGGTTTAGATTTTTTTTGCAGATAAGTTTGCTCTATTAGTCTGACAATTCATGGTGTATTCAATAGTAAGAAAAAGTAGGGAGGGACATGCTGCATGAAGTAATGAAATTTTTGGATATGGCATACACATGGTAAGAATATACCCAGATCCTTAATATAATGTGGCCTCAACAATGCCCACCACATACACACTACTTGGACGCCCCCCAGTCACTATCTGATCTAGAAGCCTCCTAGAGAGTTACTAATAGGTTTGGTCTGGAGTACTAATTAGTGGCTGGCCTGCGAACACTGTTTTAGAGCTGTACCCTTTAAATGCAAGGAAGTTTGGATCTCTTCGTGGTGTTCATCATAACTTCAAAAGACATCAATCATACTGAATGATGGAAGAGATGGGGAAGGGTTGACCGGAACTTAGCCCTGGAGACTAAACATGGATTCCACCACTTTAGGCCTTCAATAAGCAAAGTGGTGGTATTGCACCGGTTGATGAGTCATCTACCACCTAGTATTGCCTAGTAACACAGAGGAGTGGCATTCCTTTGTGTGGTGTGGGTGCCACACCTCGACACCTGCTTATGTTGGTTCACACCTGGGTGGTCATCCAGAGTGTGCTTGCGTATGGGGGTTATACCCAGGATTACTAACAGTCCCACCATCGTAACAGTCCCACCATCGTGCAAGCAGAGGATTTGGCTGTCACAGACCATCCGGACTTCACCAAAACTGAGTCCTCTTGACTTGAGCATCACCCGAATATCAGTTCCATCAGCATTTAGACTCCCAGGCAGCAAGCACAGCTTGTTTGGCATATCTGAGTGAATGTCTTTGACAACCTTAAGGACCATTGAGTTCTTGAATGCAGAACATTGCATCTAACTGAAACTCACTAATGTTTGAAGAATGTTTATGAGGAAATGACAGTCAACGCAAGCATAGTTAGGTGGTGGGGTAGATGTGTCAATGATGGGGGTAGATGTGTCAATGATGGCGGTAGAGGTTTGAAGGACATGCAAAGGTCAGGTCTCCTTACACTACAGTGATGGTTAAAAACAAGGAGTGGATAAACTGATTTATGAAGACCAACATATCAGAATCCAGGAAATATGTGCAAGAGTGGGAAAATGCTTTAATGTATTGAAAAACAGTTCTGGTCAATCTGAAATACAAAACTTTGTGTGCCAGGTGGGTTCCACAAATACTAACGCCATATCATAAGGAGCAGAGAATGCAGGCCTGTGCCAATCTCCTGGGGTGGTATGAGATTGTGGGCAACAATTTTCCTGACAGTACTGTTGTCAAGCCACTGCAAACTGTAATCAAATATATAGCATTCTATGGAATGGCAAATTTCAAAGCTCAGCCATCTGCTGGAAAAATAACGTGCTGTTTTTTTGGAACACGAGATGGGTTATCCATGTGGATTTCCTGGAATGGGCACACAAGGTTAATTTTGCTTACTATGTGGAGACACTGAAGAAAGATGAAGACATTGCAAGAGTGAGGGCCAAAGAAGAAAGGAAAATTTGTCCTTCAGCACAACAATGACAGATACCATACCACGATCCAGATAAGGATGACCATTTTAGAATCTGCTACAACCCCCCAAACAATGCTGACCCTATACCATCAAATTTTCATCTGTTTGGCCTATAAAGATGGCCTTTGTAGGAAACATTTTGCCAATGATGCAGGCTCTGGGTCAGGAGTGAAGAAAATGTATACTAAGTGATGGTGAATGTGTTGAAAATTAAATTGACGTACTTGGGTGCATTAGTTTTGGAGCATCCCTCATAAATACCAAATTCAATCAACTTACTATTATTACCACTGATAGTAATTTAACATTAACAAAATCCCATTTATATTTTTAAAAAAAAGTTATGACTTACTTTATCACTGAGCATACATTGTTCATCACATATAGTGGTAATGATATTTTTTGCTTCTTTGGACATTTCATCTAAAAAGGCATTTACCATTGTTAAACTGCGATCTCCTATGTGGATACGCTGGAAAAATATAATATATAATATTTTTAGCAGTGAATCCTGAAAATTATATCATATACAAAAATAAGTCATCATCATGATCTAAATTTATACCATACTGACCTGTATGCCCACTAAGTGTAACTTAGTGGGCATACAGGTCAGTATGGTATAAATCAGTTCTCTTAGACTATCAACCTTCCATATAAAAAATAATAATAATGAAAATATAGCAGTAAATATGAAATTTAATCATTTGCACTCCAATGTAGTGTCCAGTGTGCCCATCAACAGATTATGGAATTTGCTTTCCAGCCTGGTGCAATTATTGTCCAACCATCTATTTACATTTCACATAAACAATCTTAAAAGTTAATCCATGTTTTACAAGCACATGCAGCATATTTGTTTTTAATTCTCTTTCAGCTGGATGTTGGCAGTCAGAACATCAGCATTTCAGATTACGAAATTTATTTTCCCACTATACTGAATCAATTATTTATACTGCATATAAAGAATCTGTAAAACTAAATCTATGATTATATTTAATTGTTAACAGCAGGCAGTTTCCCCCCTCCCCTCTGTTGTCCTGAAGTTCTAATATTTCAACCAGTGCAACTGTCAACATTTTTGATTATGAAATTTGTCTTCCCGGTGTACTGTCATTTATTTATACTTCTTATAAACAATCTGAAAAATCAAATTTATAAATAAAATAAAATAAATAAATTTTCTGTTTATACTCCGGCACGACAACCAAGTCAGTAGAGTTTGCAATAAATCATCAATACAAATATTTATCATATTTAGTAGTCACAGGCTTGAACCCCGGTCCATTCAAGGAACGCATGCAATGCACTCTCGCTCCTGACCACTGGGCTACGTCAGGCCTGTATGTTCATATTCAATGATTAATGGCAGGCAGTGTTTTTTTCTCCTGTTCTTCTAAAGTCCAATGTGAAAACTGGTGCGAATGTTGCCATTCCCAATTATAAAATCTGTTTTCCCACTGTACTGCCATCTATTTATACTTCACATAAATGATATGAAAAACTAAGCTGATGTTTATATCTGATTGTTAATGGCAGGTGGCATTCTTTTTTTCACTGTAGAAGTCATAAAGTAACATACTCTGTGTTTAGTATTTAGTATAGAGTGAAGTATTTAGACATGTCATTAAGGTGTAGTAAGAGGCCTTTCTGATGGTGAAATTGGGAAACTGTTAAACCTTTCTGAAGAAATTGAGGGAAAAACAGGAAACTTACATAATATAAGATAGTTTCAGACCATTCCATGTGGTGTGACTGGGTTTAGATTTCACTAAATGAACTGAAGGAGATCGTCAATGTGGGACTAAATGAAAAAATTGATATAAAGAAATATTTGTCTGAAGAATTAAATTTTTCAAGACAGACAGAATTAAATTTTTCAAGCATGTATTATTTAGCAGGAAGAGATTTCTGCAGATATTTTAGATGTTACATCTCTGCCCGCTAACAAAAGGACAAACAAGGAATTCAAAGTGGGGCTCTGAAAGTAAAAAACATTGTCAATTATCCAGATAGACGGTTTTGTGAATATTTTCAGTGGCTACAGAACTATAGTTATGTTATGTATGTTATGTAAGCACATGCAGGCAGTAGGCACGAATATTTATGCAAGTAGTGCATTAGTAGCATGTTGGATAGCAAACAGGTCATATTGTGTCATACGAAAAGTAACTCTAACATGTTTAGCTTTTCCAATGAAGAATATCCAGATATGAATTCCATGTATAGGTTTTGCACAATGAAGAATGTCAGCTCAACAAGTGTTTATTAAGGTTTGTCAAGTTTGTTAGAAAATGGTGCATTTCGGAGTGTGATGTTGACAGCCAAAGTCCAATATGACTGTGTGGATGTAAGGAGAAAAACATGGTTAGACTGTGCAAATTGTACAATGCAATCATTTTCCAATTTGATCAGATATTTTTATAAAAATATTGCTATTTTTTTGATCCAATATTTTTATAAAAATATTGGATTGGATCAAAGTGAAAAATGTTTTTTTCACTACCAAACTCTTTCAAGCCCATCTGCATTTCAAATGCCAATAGTTCGGTAACTGGAGAATTGGATCCACACTGATATAATAGTTTTCACTCAGAATGACCTCATTACAAAGTTGTGGGACAACCTGCATATTTGTGAAGAAAATTAGAAAGTTTTGGGATGTTTTGCTCTAATAGCTGGACTATTCATGATCTGCTGACGTAATCAATGTAAGATGGTGGTGGGGAGGGGAAGAAACACACAGTATAGTGTGATAATGTTTCTAGATATTCTGAACACACTGCAAGTTATAACAACTCCTTTACACAGAAAGGCCTTGGTAGTGCCCTTTCTTACTACTACACATTACTTTCACTCTAGTCACACCTGGCAGAGCAGAGACAACAAGTCTATCAACTGATTGATCCAGAAAGTCTCCAGAAGCATTAAAAGTAAGTTTAGTATGGTATACTAAAGCTGGCTTGCAAATATGTTTTACAGTAGTATCCTCAAAATATATAGAGGTTATGATGGTGTTTAACATAACTCAAAATAACCTCTAAAGAATTACTAATATATTTTTTGAATACCACATCAGAGTGAAATGGTGAAAGCTCACAGTTTTATCCTTGAAACTAAATAAGGTTTTATCATTTCAAGTCCTTGATTAAAGGAGGGACTGAAATAGCATAACCATATTTAGACTTAACTTCCAGTATATCCACAACAGGAATGTGGCTATTCTTCTTTGAGACTTGGCTACATCTTGCCCCTGCCCATGGTAACACCTGGTTAATGCTTCTAATGTACTACATTTTTTATATCACCTTAAGGGTCTCACATATAGAGTATATATTCTGAGCACTATTGCTGTTGTGCGATCCATGTTGACACCTGGTTAATGCTTCTAAGGTACTAGTGGCACAGGAATGTGGCACTAGTACATTAGTACTTTAAAGTACTAGTACTTTAATATCTCACATGATATATTCCTAACTCAAACAATTGTACATGCTTGTCAAATATGTTCAAAAAGTTTTAATGAAACCAAATCAGTAACAAAATCCAAAATAAATAAAGACATAAAAAAACAAAAGTGAATTCATCATTTTCAAAATAAACTGCACTAATTTAAAATTTTATAGTCAGACTTTTTTCACCATGTATATTGGAACTGCCTTTATTTTGATATGCCTTTTCTATAAATTAAAATATAATAATTAAAAAAACGAAACAAATTTATTACTGATGAATTTCATTATGTCAGCATGTTGCCTGGTTATTTTTTATATTGTTAAAATAGACTGAAAGTATCCTTCAGACAAAGACTGAAATGCTTGGTATCGTGAAAAATGATAATTACATCATAGGTAAAATAGGCAAGTTTTCAAGTGAGCATTTGACAGGATGGAGATGCATGTGCTGAGGCAGGAGACAATTACTAGTGGATGTCTTAGTTAAATGCTTAGTTTTAAGCATATAAAAGGGTTCCCCTCCCTTCCAGAGTTTAGTTTTAAATGTTTACATAAGGAACTTCTAAAAGCATTTTAACTATAAAGAGGTAGCAATTTTCAGGGATACCCTTATTATATTTGGTATATTAAGTCTAAACTACTGTTACCTCAATTACATCCAGCTAAACTTGATACATCTATTTGATAAGATAACCATATGAAATAACTTGCCCTTCCAAACACAAAAAATTTTTTTTTTTTTTTTGCACTCTATCAATAGTAAATACATGAACAGTGCAACTGAAGTAGCACCACCTCTGATAGTCTCATTCAATTTTTGATTTTTTTTTTTTTTTTTTTTAGTATATTTTCATTAGATAAACAATATACTACCTTTTAAAAAAAATATCTGCTTACCTCTTCAGGACATAACTCATGTGTGCAATTCATAAAGTGGCTGCACATAAGAGGAAATGCAACAATGTACCTTGTCTGTGCTGGAAATTCCAAGCACATATGAAACTGGTCTTCAAATATTTTGCTATAGAAGCTAGAAAATACATTATTATCAATTAAGAATGACTGATATATATATATATATATATATATATATATATATATATATATATATATAACATTCAAATAATGAAATGAAGTGAAATAGGTATAGTAGTTTGGCAAAATAATAATAATATATTTAATATACAGATTATGGGTTAGTGACATTACAACAGCAAAGTGAATGACTATAATGAAATTGATAGTATAACAGAGAAAATATATTTATATGAATTAATGAAGAAAAGTAGAGCATGTCTGAAAGAAATACAAAGGTAAATTTTTTTTGATCAGTAGCTATGGCCTACACATGGTTTCTTTCTTGAGAATGGTATGTATACTCATTACTTTTTGTTTCAAATGTTTTTAATTCTCTGTTGGGTCTATGAAGATTGATATGTATGCATTTTAATATAAATAATTTTTTATTAAATTTATATTACAAAATTATCAGAGAAACAGAAAAATTCCTTATCACTGTTTTATCCTTTCAAATTAAAAGTTGACCACAGACATGTCACTTTGATTGTAGGTCTGCAACGAATTTTGTATATAATTTTAAACTTAATTTTACTTGCATGTACTCCATAGATTTACATTCGCATTTATTTCAGATATGCTCTACTCTTCTTCTTTACTAATTTGTAAACAATATATTCTCTAATATTATACTGTATAATATTAGATATAATATAATATAATATAATATTAATGTATGTGTATATACAGTAAAATCTCAATTAACCAGGCAGGTCGGGGAAATTAATTTCCTTGGATAATTCTCAAAATAATCAGGATTAAGAACAATGTATTTAATATAAAGAAACAAACTGAAAAATATTTATTTAAAAGTAAAGAAATTTGTATTTAATATAAAGAAACAAACTGAAAAATATTTATTTAAAAGTAAAGAAATTTGTTTCTTTGTATCACTGATCTTCCAATGAATGGCAGAACATAAATTATGCAACAATCATCTTGTCAGCAAGAACAATGTCGTCTTCTTGCTCTCCATATTTAAGCAGAGCCTCCACATGAGACAAATCAGTGGCATGCAAGATTTTATTTGTTGGCAACAGATTTTTTTCAGCATCCTCCAAGTCTTTATCTCTGTTTGACTCTTCTTCATTCATAATCCCACGTACTATTTCATTGTCACATAACATTTCATGGCAGATTAAACTTTTATCTAAATTAAACCACTTAAAAACTGCTGCTTCAACTAAAATTTCAAAACCTTCAGTCTGTCATAAATCATAATATGATTTATGAGAATGGTATATATATACCATTAAGTGACGAGATTAATCATAATGTATTATATCACGGGTTCCCAACTTGTGTTCTGCAGAACCTTAGGGTTCCGCAATAAAAATTAGTTTTTGAGCTCTATTAATAGTTTAAAATGTGTATGAAAAATTTATTTAAATAAAGTTTCAAAAATTATTAATATTCCATAGGGAGAAGGGGGATTGTGCACAAACTGTGAGTGGCTCGCATTTGTGGAAAATAAAATCCGGTTAGTCTAATGGTGGATGAATGAATCGAATGCTTGCATGCGATTCTCCCACCACTAGTTGAGTCATATTCCCCGATGAAATCATCTGTAGTGAGGTGGGGGTGCAGCAGTACAGCGTACGAGCAAACATATCAGTCATAAATCAGTGGTGTTTTGCACTGCAATCACATTTTGTGATGTCTTATGTACTTTTCATATAAAAATAAAGTGGCATCGTATTAGTTTATAATATTACAATTGTGTATACTCCAAATTAAAATATCATGGATCGTTATTTGAGAGGAGTTTTAAAAAAAGTGTAGCAAGCAGTTCACATGTTTCTAGTGACAAGGAGACTGGTAAAGCGGATACTGATGAAAATACAGATCAAGGCAATAGCATTACTTGTGTAGCAGATGAATCAAGGAAAAGGAAAGTGTTGTTTGTCAATACTAAAACATCACTAAGTCATAAAAAACATAAATATGACTCGAGTTATTTATTACTCGGATTCACGACCACAGGAAATCCCGATGCCCCTGATGTGTTATGTATATTATGCAATAAGATCTTATCAAACAGTTCATTAGCACCAGCTAAATTATGCAGACATTTTGAAACAAACCATTCAGAACATAAAAATAAAGATGTCAAATTTTTTGAAAGAAAACTTGAGTCTCTTGACAAAACTAAACATTTTATGTCGAAAATGTTGTCGGACAACGAAAGGGCAACAATGGCTTCCTACAAAGTAAGCTACCGTATAGGACTCGCAGGTGAAGCACATATGATTTCTGAAATGCTCATAAAACCATGCATCAAAGATGTTGTTCAATGTATGCTCGATGAGAAATCCTGTCAACAAATTGATAAAATTCCTTCCTCAAATACACTGGTGTGCAAAACTTAAGGACCAGTCAGGTTTTCACCTGTAGCTTCTCATAGGAGTGGCCTGGATATGGGAAAAGCATACCAAAGGAACCTCGTGAGGTACAGAAATGATGAAGGAAACAACACCGACACAATAACGGAAACAAAACGGTACAGAGAGAGTTTAATCAAAAATGGTGACATAGCACTGGCCTCATGGTACAGATGCATCACTGCCAAAGATGGAACATAGGGAAGAGGTGGTCCTCAGTAGATTTGGCCACCCCTAATGTCGAAGCAGCATCTGTCCATACTTAGAACAATGTTGTTGATAAGTTCTTGGGTAACATCGTCTATTCCTCTGTCAGCGCCATTTTCAGCTGATGAACATTTTCCGGTGGGTGTGGATGTGCCGCTAGGCATCTCCCCAGAGCGTCCCATATGTGTTCGATGGGATTTAGATCATTGGAATGGGTAGGCCAATCCATACGAACAATGTCCTCAATTTCCAAAAGCATATCAACAGCTGCAGTGTGATGGGGTGTGGTGTTATCATCCATAAACACAAAACTCGGGGCCAATGGCATCTCAGATCAGATAAACATGAGGAAGGATTACCTCAGTACAGTAGCATGCACCGGTTACATACCGCCTTCCAGTACCTGGAGTTGTGTACGTCCATCTAAGATAACGCCTCCCCAGACGAGAACATCTCGACCGCCATATCGATCCCTTTCAATGATGTTTGCGGGGTGATACTGTGTGCCAACCTCTTGTCAGATTAGCTGATGTCCAGAATCACTGCTAAGACTGAATCTAATCTCATCAGTAGAGTACCTTACCCCATTGCGCTGCTGTCCAGTCCTTGTGTTCGATGCGCCACTGTAAAGTGTCTCCGATGGGCAGGTGTTAAAGGGACACAGCATACTGACTGTTGGGCAAACAGTCCACCTTTGTGGAGTTGCCTGGCCAGAGTAATCTGCGATATCCTGTGTCCTGTTCAGCTGGTCTGCAATGGATCCCACTGTCTGGTGTCGGTCCCTCTTGGTCTGTAGGAGTATATAGCGGTCATCATTGGGCATTATTTTTTGCGGACGACCACCACTGGTCCTTCGAACAGCTGTACCTGTTGTTCTGAAGGCCGATCATGCACGTGAGACGATGCTATGGGTGATACCGAACTCTGCAGCCACACTCCTCGCACTGCAACCTTCCTCGAGCTTCCCCAATTATTCCACCCCAGGTAAAGTCATCCAGATTTCTACTGGCCATTTCGTTGTCTGTAGCACTGTATGAAACCAATCGACTGTCTGTAACAATCATGCTCACCATTCGGTAATTTGCACATACCTGCTGCTTTTATCTGTTTATGCGAGCCTTCTCATCATGATTCAAATTTTTGCATGTGATGTGCACCAGCTTTCTACTGAACAGCCACAGTTATGCAAATTGCCACAGGCTGTTTCGTTTGATTTTGTGGTTGTAACCTTTAGAAATAGTGTTGGTCATTAAGTTTTGCACACCACTGTAATACAGTTTCATGCAGAATTCATGATATGGCTGAGGATATTGAGCAGGAACATATTTTAAGACTTCAGTCATGTGATGAGTACTCTTTACAATTAGATGAGACAATGGACATTGCAGATCTATCAATTTTTATTAGTTTTCATTCGTTATTACTACAATAATGCTATTGAAGAAGACATGTTACTCTGTGAAAATTTACATACCAATACAACAGGAGAAGTGATATTTAAATGTATCGACGATTTTATGAAGACTCGGGGAATAAGTTGGGAGAAATGTGTCAATGTATGTAGCGATGGTGCAAAGTCAATGATAGGACCTGTGAAAGGGGCAGTAACATGAATTAAAAATGTTGCTAAAATGTGTACAAGCAGTCACAGTGTTCTTCATAGACATGCACTGGTTTCTCGAAATATCCCTTCATCTTTAAAATGTATTTTAGATGAAACAGTGAAAATTATTAACTTTGTGAAAACACGACTGTGAAAAACAAGATTGTTCCAAATTATATGTGAAGATATGGGCAGCCAACATACATCTTTGTTGGTACATACTGAAACTATATGCCTGTCATGTAGCAGAGTGTTTTTTTTTTTTTTTTTTTCTGTTTATACTCCGGCACAATAACCAAGTCAGTAGAGTTCTTGTCAGATTGTTCAAATTATGAGAAAAGCTCACCATATAATTACACAATGACAAATTTCTATTAGCAGATCGCTTTAGAAACGTTTCGTGGTTGAGTCAAATTGCTTATCTGGCAGATATATTCACAAAATTGAATGACGTTTCTCTCTCTCCCTTCAAGAAAAAAATGTAAATATTTTCAACACAAAAGATAAATTATGATCATTATTACAAAAGTTCAATACAGGCTGGCCTCGATTAATTCGTCCCGCAAGCGCATCGCGCAAAACGGAAACACGTTAATCGAATATAATAATCAATAGGAAAAATTATAATTGGTCCTTGACCTTCTGGAATGTCCATAAAGAATTTTAAAAATACCCTTTAAATAACTTTTTAACTATATACAATGTAAAAGATAATTAAAATAATTATGGAATTAAATGTTTATTGCATAAAACAACGGTTCCCAAACTGTGCGCCGCAGAATATTTTAAATTTTCGAGGGAAACACAGCGATATTCGACATCTGTCGGACACCGTGCGAACTACTAGCTCGAGGTAGTTCACAGTTTCAACATTTCTTATTAAGTTGTTTGGACCTAACTACTAAACGGAACTGTTAGGTATTTCTTTTGGTCTGGGTGTGCCTTGAAAAAATTACTGAGACACTAAGGGCGCCATGAACCGAGAAAGTTTGGGAACCTCTGACATAAAATACACAATGAAGAAATGACTGTTGCGGAAATATTTGAACAGTGTTGTTCAAATATTTCTGCAATATTGAACAACACTGTTGGTCCTTGACCTTCTGGAATGTCCATAAAGAATTTTGAAAATACCTTTTAAATAACTTTTTAACTGTATACAATGTAAAAGATAATGAAAATAATTATGGAATTAAATGTTTATTGCATAAAACAGCGGAACCCAGCCGACAACAATCTTCTCAAATACGGAGGATGCGGAAAGGTCAGGGAATGACCACCACATATCCCCGGAGCAATATGGCCTTAGTTGCTAATGCTCCTAAAAAAAAAATAAATAAATAAATAACCAAACAATCTTCTCTGGGCCCTGGCAAAATAAATATTGCAGTGAACCTCAAACCTTTTGTTTGAGGTTCTATGCGATACGAAAGATTTCATCTAATTCTTTTACTGTTATGTCCTTCGTGGTAGCATTTTCATCTGACTCATTTAAAAATTTGAATTTTTATGCAAGTGTGCATAAAAAAAAAAAAAGATCGCGTTAACTGGAAATTTGCATCGTGTAAAGTGAAAAGTGGTATAATTTTTCAAATAGGATTAACTGAAAATCGTGTTAGTCGAACTCGCGTTATGCGAGGCCTGGTTGTACTGGACCATGGCTGTTGAAAAAAATAATATGGATTCATTTCCAACTTTAAATGACTTTTTACAGGATTCAAACTGTGAAACTGATGAGGAAATTCAAAAAGAATTATTTCTCATCTAAAATTAGTAACTGTGGCATTAAATGAATATTTCCTCTACTAAAAGATGACAATAACTATTGGGTTTTCAATCCTTTCAATATTAAAGAAAAACCGGAGGAACCATCTAGTTTAGAATATGAAAATCTCATCGACCTGACATCAAATAGCTAAATAAAAGTTAAATTTAATGAAGTTTCATTAAACGAGTTTTGGTGCGACTTAAAAGAAGAATACCCAAATTTATTCAAAAAAGCAATTTGTTGTTTGTTGCCATTTAGTACGACATATTTGTGTGAAAGCAGATTTTTACTCTACACTGTGACAAAAACAAAATACAGAAGTAAGTTGGATGCCACTCCTGATATTAGAATTCAGCTGTCCACAATTAAACCAAATTTTGAAAGAATATTGAAAGAAAAGACGTTTAATCCTTCACATTAATTACCAGTTTGAATTAATAATATTTGCTTTTCCATTATTAATTTGTTTTTTTTTTTAATTTTAAATAAATTATTTTTGATTTTTTGTTTTATTATAATTAGTAAAAATTGTCAGGGTTCCAAAATTTTTTATCAAGGTGAAAAGGATTCCGCGATTAAAATAAGTTGGGAATCGCTGTATTATATTATAATACATTATTATTAGTCTCAACACTAAGAACTTCTTCATCTTTTGCAGGTACACGTAATATTTTCTGAAAAGATTTTTGTAATGTTGCACGTTTGATCGATGGCAATGATATTGAAATTTCATAAATTTCATTAAAATTTTAAATCACCCCCTGGTCCATCAGTTGTATTAATGCTGTCACATTTGGTAGCAATTCTTTTACAAAAAATATTCCCATTATATATTTTTTAAAAACATTTAAATTTAAAAATACATTATTTTTATTGGTAAGTGATTTTTTAAGACATTTAAATCAATTTTTTTTTGTCACTCATTATTCAGCAACCTGGTTAAACTGCCCCCGGATAATCTGGAGTCTACTGTATATATGCACACACAGACATTTATGACATGTCTGAGAACATGGGTAAACATGATGGGGGGGAAATTAAAAACTAGAATATGTTTTGCTTGTGTGAGCTCTGGGAAGCACATTAGTGTATTTATGTTTTCCAAGGTAATTTTATATACAAACTGATTTTAAATCTTCCAGGCCACCTACTATTAGTTGAAAAATATATTTTAAACTAATCTTCCATGTCTACTGTTAGTTGAAAAATAATTCTAATAGATGCAGCACAAAAATAGTGGGGGCACCTCCGTAGCCAGGTGGGCAGGAGCAGCAGTGCATAGCACACACTTCTTGATTAGACCGGGGTTCAAGCCCATGACCACCAAATACGGTGGATGCGGAAAGGTCAAGGAATGACCACTGAATATCCCCGGAGCAATATGGCCTTAGTTACTAATGCTCCTAAAAACCAAATAACAACAACACAAAAATAGTTTTACAAATCAAAAGGAAGGGTTCAAAAGGAAAGAAGCCAAAATATTTTAGAATTCAGATATAGAAACTGGTGAAATTAATTTAAATGATAAGTAAATAGATATATATGATATTATTGTATTAAAAAATATCTGATTTGATTTTTGGTAATAATTTCACTCTTAATGTAATCAGGTCAAAATAAGAACAAATTAATATTTTAGAGAATTTAAAGTAGAAATTTTTAATTTTTACAAATTTTTAAAAATTCCACAAAAAAAATTCACTCCAAAGAACCAGCCAGTAGTGGAAACCTCATAATATTGGGCCCACACATTTGGAAAACTCACTAATGAAAGGGTTAAGAACATCAGTAAAGCTGGAAAGGGAAAAAAAAAACTCAAAAACCATAGAACAAACAAACATTATACAAAAAAAAAGTCAATAAAACAGTACAACACTTTGAAATCATTGACAAATCCTGGAATTATGAAAAAGCAAAAAATAAATTATTTATTTTAAAAAAAGCTTATAATTAACAAAAATAACAGAAAGAAAACTAACAAGTTTCATGAGAACATTTAATAATACATAAATATTTAGACTGCTTGCTCCTTTTTCATAGTTATACTTAGAGATAATCTCATTTCATTACATTGGAATAGGGGGAATGTTCCACACATGATGCTACAGAGTAAATCTTTTGTAATGACATTTACATACATGCCTAATGCATGAAATGTAAAGACGGGCTTAGCTCCAGTATACACCAAAACATCAACTCTACAAATAAGTTAAAATTACACATTCTTGGGGGAGATGGGGGGAAGACTATTTTCAAAAATGTAAATATTTTTCATTGATATCTCAAATAAAAATTGTAATCATTTATTCCTATAATCCCTTTTAACATTATCACCAACTTTGGAGCACTCTTTTATAGGATTCCAGTTTGTTTTGTTTAATGAAGCTTAGAACATTTAGAGTATTTAATTCATAACTAGCAGAAAATGGATAAAATTACCATGTGTGGGCATAGCAAAACTAGACTGATGCCTGCACATAGCAAGTCTGAGTAATCCTACTGATGCAAAACTGAACACTTGATAATCATATGACGTGTGTTTTTTTTATGTTCCAACTTAGTTCTAAAAAATGTGTATGCAGTTTGAAGCATTTTTTTTTTGGAATAAGGTATAATTTGCACACCACTAAAAATTTCTTAAATAAAATCTGTGGCAAGCCAACTTGAAATAATATGCAATATATATTATTTCAAAAAATTCTCAGAAGAATAGTTATGTAAAAATTATGTATTAAAATATGTAAACTAACCATACATTGCATTGGGAGAATATAATTTAGAACACCAATCAACAATTTACATAAGTACAATCTAATATTTCAGAACACTAGTTCCTTCATCAGCAGTTCTACATAAAATTAAAATTTTACATCAGAATTGTAAAATTTGAATTACTTCAATCACTACTTCTGGAAAGTTGAAATTATACCCTTTCCCATAATTTAATATTTAAATTATGGTAGTATAATTTTCTTCTTAACGTAGGAAAAGGGTTAGCATCAAAGAGATATAAGTCTGTAGCATACAGAAGACATGGTGGATATTTTACAATGATGGATGCTAAAATTGACTAACAACGTAACAATTGCACATACTGTATTGATTGGGTCCCTGTTCACCAGTATGGAGATTATACTTTTTTCTGGTAGATATTTTCTCACAGGGTCTTAAGCACAGAACAACTTATAATCATTGATTTGGATTACCATGTATTAAGTAGTTTCAAGGATCTTTAGAAAGCATATTCAGTCATACTTCGTATAAACTGGCTTTCCCAAATTCAAATAAATCTGGTCCTAAGCTGAAAATAAATCAGTTCCCACTTGTAATAATAAAAAACACCCATATATTTGGAGGAGATGTGATAACATTTGGATAAGTACCACATGGTCTTCCCTACACTAATGGTCACAAAATACAACAGCAATTCAAAAATAATATTAAAAGACCTGTGAATTAGTATCACACATGAATGATTGTGAACACCAATTTTTAGATGACAGAGACATGTGCTTAGCCATCAAATCACAAAAGTCCATTTAGGATCAGGTGAGATGTTAGCAATACAAACAGAAGAACAGATATTGTTGTACATGTTGGCACTAATGACCTTAAGAGTAAGAGATCTGCAGATTTACTTAATAAGTACAGGTCAATGCTGGAAAAAAGTCACGAGTTAGGGTTAAATATGAAAGTGTCTACAATTCTGCCCAGACACGATAGGAGGGAGTATATGATAACAGCCTTGTCAATCAATTCGGCCCTGGAGAGATTGTGCAAGGCTCACAGGGTAGAATTTTTTTCGGTGTTGGTCTGTGCTTACTAACAGGAGAGACTGCTTCCACAGGGATGAGATACACTTAAATAGAAAGGGTGCAAGAATATTTGCTGATGCAATCGAGGCAGTGTTAGGTGGGTCGGAAAACTGCTAGATTGGGAGTATTCACAGACTAAAAGATTAACAGTAGAGGCAGGCAGAGGCGAAAGTGATTCTTGCATTGCTTCTATTGTAATGAGCAGCGGCCTAGAAAGCAAGTTGCTGGGGACTTCAAGAGCTGCTGGGAGTCATCAGGGAACAAGTAAATACATGGGCTGTGTTAGGGTAACTAAGAGTAAGAACAAGTGCATGTGTACTTGCATGTACACTAATGCTAGAAGTATATCAATTTTATAGTAAATAAAATTGATGAATTTGAAGTTCTGATCAAGACATCAAAGGCAGGTATTGTTGGGATATCAGAGACACTGTGTCACACAGATATAAGCAGTGCAGAATTGCAATTTGGGGAATACAATGCGTACAGAAAGGACAGACAGGGTAGGAAGGGAGGAGGTTGTTTGTTTGTTATTTGGTTTTTAGGAGCATTAGCAACTAAGGCCATATTGCTCCGGGATATGCGGTGGTCATTCCCTGACCTTTCCGCATCCTCTGTATTTGGTGGTGACAGGCTCAAACCCCGGTCTAATCAAGAAGTGTGTACTACGCACTGCTGCTCCTTCCCACCTGGCTACGGAGGTGCCAAGGGAGGAGGGGTTGTGCTGTTAGTTAAGAAACATAAATCTAAGGAAGTGCATCCAGTTGAAATGGGTGGACAGTGCAATGTTGAGTCTGTTTGGTGTGACATAAACACTGGGAAAGGGAAAATGAGAGAAGAAGTTATAGTCCTAATGACTCTGATGAGTACAATGAACAGTTGTGCAGAGAAATAGAATGGGCCAGTAAATCAGAATATCTTGTAATGTGGGATTTTAACTTTCCAGATATTGACTGGAAATTGTGGATTGGTCACTCGCATGGTAGCAAGACTTTTGTGGATTTATAGGAGGATTGTTTTCTACAGCAACATGTTGAGGGGCAACCAGAGGGAATAATACCCTTGATCTGATTATCAGCAGTGATTATTCATGCATTAAGAATTTGCAGATAAAGGAACCACTAGGTGACAGTGATCACAGTGTACTGATGAGGGATTTACTTGTTTGTTTGTTTGTTATTTGGTTTTTAGGAGCATTAGCAACTAAGGCCATATTGCTCCGGGGATATGCAGTGGTCATTCCCTGACCTTTCCGCATCCTCTGTATTTGGTGGGCACGGGCTCGAACCCTGGTCTAATAAAGAAGCGTGTGCTACGTACTGCTGCTCCTGCCCACCTGGCTACGGAGGCGCCAAGGGATTTACTTAAAGACGTAACTACCATCAAGGGTAAAGGGAAGGGTGTTTGTTTTCGTAAAGGTGACTACAGTGGTCTCAGGCAGTGGGATCAACTGATGATGTTACCAACCTGAATTCTAAATGGGAAGCCTTCAGAGACTTAATCTTGGAGGCTATTAGGCTTTTCATACCGACTAAGAAACACTGTTCAAGGTTCAGGCCTAAATGGATGTCGGAGGAATTAATGAGGCTCATGGCAGAAAAGAAAAATGCATGGGAAGCATATAAATTATCAGGTGACCCAGAAGCATGACAGCAGATATAAGCTAGTCTGTAATCAAGTCACAAAAGAGGTTAGGCAGGTGAAGGCAGATTATGAGAAATCTTTGGCAAAGGATGCAAAGAAAAACAGCAAAGAGTTCTTTACTTATGTAAACTCTAGAAGGAAGGAGATGAAGCAGATTGGTCCACTTAACATAGATGGTTTGACTATTGATGATCCTGCTCAAGTAGCTGATAAACTGAATGAGTATTTTGCATCTACATTCACACATAAGAACTTATTCAGGGAGAGGAATGCCAGAAGTTTATCAAACTCTAACAGGGTGCTAAGTGATTTTGTAATAACTGAGAGCAAAGTGGAGGAGAAATTGTTGAAGTTAAACATAAAAAAGGCACTTTGGGGCAGATGGAATCTATCCAATATAATGAAGGAGGCAGCAAGGGAAATAAGCAAACCCTTAGCTATAATTATGAGAGCATCCTTAGAGTCAGGGGAGGTCCCCATGGACTGGAGATGTGCAAATGTATCCCCAATTCACAAAAGGGGTTCAAAGGGTGACACAAATAATTATAGACCTGTTAGTTTAACTTCTGTTCTGGAGAAAAAAATGGAGTCACTGGTTAAAGAGGTAATACAGGATCACCTAGACAAGACAGCAGTAATAGTTCAGACACAGCAAGGGGAAGTCTAGTCTGACCAATCTGGATACTATGATGTGGTCAAAAAAGAACTGGATGCAAAAAATAATTTTGATATCATATACTTGGATTTCAGGACTGTTTTTGATATTGTTGCACATGGAAGATTGCTGTACAAATTGGAGCATTATGGCCTTAATGGTCAAGTTACTGCAATGGATAAAGGAATGGTTGAGTGGGAGACGAAAGAAAGTGGTAATAAATTGACACTACTCTATGTAGACTAATGTTATTAGCAGAGTCCCCGAGGGTTCGGTGCTTGGCCCATTGTTGTTTTGTGTATTTATCAATGATATCGATGAAGGTATATCAGGCTTAATGTCCAAGTTTGCAGATGATACAAAGGTTAGTGGGGTTGTTGTAACAGTAAAGACAGTATGCTACTGCAACAGGATCTAGAAAAGTTAGGCAGATGAGCTGAGAAGTGGCAACTGAAGTTTAACATTGACAAATGGAAAGTACTGCATATGGGTAGCAGTAAACCAAGAGAATAAGCAAACAAATATAAAACACCATTATGCCTGGTATTTGTGAATTATGAAAAGGCATTGACTCCATGCAGTATAAGGCAATGTTTCGGGCACTGGAAAGACAAGGAATAGATACCCCATATATTATGATTTTGAAGAAAATATATGAGAATGCTACCTCCTTTATTAGGCTAGACAAAGACAGTAGTCTTTTTCTAGTCTAATAAAGAAGACAAATCACAGTACAGTACCATTCACTATATGATATGTAGTAAGGCCCGATCATTGTGATCGCGTTTGTGAACTGATTTTAATTCTATTAAACAGCGATTCTAATTAGCGAAAATAGGAGGAATATTATCCACAGGCTATAAAAGTAAAGATATATTAAGCACAAATTTACACTTTATTACCTTACCAATTAAAAAATTAAATGATAAGTAAAAATCGGAAGAATATTTTCCACAGGTTAGCAAAATAAAAATAAATTTATGCTTATATGCTAGCTTAATTAATGCGTATTGTAATATGTACATACTAACTAGTTGATATTTCTGTTCACTGACATCTGGGATGGGGTTAAAATTTAAACTGGAAAGACAAGGCATAGGTACCCCATATATTATGATTTTGAAGAAAATATATGAGAATGCTACCTCCTTTATTAGACTAGACAAAGACAGTAGTAAATTTAAAATTGAGAAAGGAGTTTGACAAGGAGACACAATATCTCTGAAGTTGTTTACTGCTGCCCTTGAGGAAGCTTTCAGAAGATTAGATTGGTCGCAGAAAGAAGTCAATGTGAATGGAGAGTACCTAAACCACTTACGATTTGCAGATGACATTGTGGTCATAAGCCATGATCCCAAAGAATTAGAGGAAAATCTTAATCAGTTATGCAGAGTTAGTAAGGATTTTGGACTAAAGTTGAATATGGATAAAACAAAAGTAATGATGAACAAGTAGCAGTAGTGGCATGTGATGCAAGAAAACAAGTGTATGAGCTTATGCAGCATCAGCCAAAAAAAAAATAAATAAATAAAATAAATAAATAAAACACACCATTCACTCCAAATGCCGGTCCAGTTCCTCCTTAAATTTATTTAACCTGTCAACTTCCACAACGACAGATGGAAGCTTGTTCCAGCAATTAACCAACCGCTGGCTAAAGGCAAATTTCAGCACATCTATTCTACATCTGTCTTTTCTTAATTTGAATTTATGCCCCCTTAGGTTCGTAATCTAAGTATGCCACAGAAAGGAATATAATGATTGAAGGAGCAGTAATTGAAAAGGTGGAGTCATATACTTATCTGGGACAAATCATTGGCTGTAATAATGATAAATGGCTGGAAGTCAAGAGAAGAATAAATTTTGGATGGATAGCATTCAGGAAATATAGTCACATACTGAAGAGCAATATCCCAGTTTGTCTGAAATGTAAAATAATGAACCAATGTATACTCCCCACCTTGACTTATGGAAGTGAAATTTGAGCACTCATCAAAAGAATGGAAGAGAAGCTGAAAACTACACAGTGAAGAATGGAACGAATTATATTGGGAATCAGACTGTTAGATAAGAAGAGAAACACATGGATTAGGCAGCAAACTCAAGTAAAGGACATTTTTATCAAAACTAAAGAACTAAAATGGTGTTGGGCAGGACACATAGCTCGAAGACATGATGACAGATGGACTAAGAAAATAACAGAATGGTACCCAAGAGAAGCTAAGAGAAAACCTGGAAGACAACAACGGAGATGGACAGATGAAATCATGAGTTTGTGGGTAGTAAATGGATGGCCATTGCACAAAACAGAAGGGACTGGAAAGTTGCTGGAGAGGCCTCCATCCTGCAGTGGATTGAAAATGGTTTGCTGCCTAATCCATGTGTGGTATTACACTCAGGGAGGTGGAGAATGAAAAAGACCTGGGGGTAATTGTGCAGTCAGATTTGAAGTTCTCTGAGCAGTGCAGACGGGCTGCCAAAGCAGGTCATGGAGTTTTGTCAATGATATATACGAATTTTGCTAGCAGAGGCAAGGAGGTGATTATCCCTTTGTATACGGCAATGGTCAGGCCACACCTTGAGTACTGCATACAGGTATGGAGGCTTCATTTTAGAAAGGATGTAGAGTTGCTAGAATGAGTATAGGGAAGGACAACAAGATTGGTGAGAGGAACAAAGCGGTGCACTTACAAAGAGAGGCTTAAGTTCTGCAAGTTGCAACATCTGGAGACTAGGCACCTGCGAGTTGATCTTATTGAGGTGTATAAGGCCTTGAATTGGTTTGAGCAGGCTCAATGCTGACGGGATATTCCGCTTGCTCAGATTAAGAACCTGAGGGGGGGCATAGATTCAAATTGAGAAAAGACAGTTGTAGAATAGATGTGTGGAAGTTTGCTGTTAGCCAGCAGGTAGTTTACTGCTGGAACAGACTCCCATCTGTTGTTGTGGAAGTTGTTAGGTTAAACAAATTTAAGTTTGAACTAGACAAACATTTGGAGTGATTGGATGGGGGGAAATGGGAAGGTTTTTTTTTGGCTGGTGCTGGATAAGCTTGCTTTCTTGCATCATATGCCCAACTAATGCTAGTGCTAAGAATGGAATCTCAAATATATAAAATAGAAACACTGCTCCCTTCAAGATCTCCACTAGTAAGGATAGGTATTATGAGATAAGTGTAACTGAAAAACTCACTATTTCTTCTTTCTAGTCTGTTTACTATTTTACAACTTTCCTTTTCTGCGTTTGGAAATATTAAAGAGTATTTGAGGGTATTTCAGGACAGAAAACACATTCTTACTATCCTCTTTCTTCCCCCGTTTCATTTTTGTCTTCTAAAATACCTATCCAGACTCCCCAGATTTTTCTCAACTTTTATAAGAAGAGAACTTACCAGTCTGTTTCCCTCTCTGCCAATAGTATTAGCCAAAATGCAATCTTAAGTACTGGCATCCTTTACAAGAAGATGTCCAATATGAGGGTTTTAAAAGTTAATGATGAAATTCAGTTCATTAATCTCCTTAAGATATAGTATTAATCTTAGGTGCAAAAAACCTATGTTTCTGCTGAGAGTAAAAAAAAAAAAAAAATCTCTCCACCCATGTACCAACTGATATCCAGTTGCTCCTATTAAATTCCTCCCTAATCATGTGCTTCAACTACCCAAGGAGGCAACTTGGGTAGTTGCAGCACATGATCCAATGATCAACAAAGAAACTTCATAAAATTCAGTCTATAGGTTTTCCCTTCATAGGTCTCCCTTTCATTTTGTGCCACCCTTGCAGAGCCTTATAAACTTCAATCAGGTTTGAAATTATCTAGTTTCCAAGCTCTGTGGCTATGTATTTGAAGGCACTCTTTGTATGGATGCTCTTTTCCAATATTACAGAGCATGCTGCCCAACATTGGACTTTCCAGAATCTGAATGTCTTTTTACTTAAAAAAAAAAAAACTCTCCATAGCTGGTTACAGTTAAGGAGATAAGCACAGTTATTGTCTTCTATCTAATTTTGTTAATAGTGTATAATAAATTTAATCTAACCACAGTACTCAGTCATAAATTAAATACATAACTGATTTCACAATGGGATACTCAACAATTAGGGGGGTGATGCTATTCTCTTTAACTTGTATTTGGATTTAGTTATATTTTTATTTTTTTTGGGATGTGTATTTTAAATTTTTAATTTTCTCCACCTCTCAAAGCAGCCTGAATCCTCTAGCAGCATGCTGGAAAAAAAAAAAAAAAAAGCAAGCAATATCATACGCTGGCCACCAATCAGTTTTTAAAAAAAAAAAGTTTAAAATGGTGCACTTTGAAATTTTATTCTTTATTCTGATACTGACACTTGCTACAAATAGCAATATTTTAGACTAGATTTTATATAAATCAGTTAGAGATTGAATACTAGTGACATCCAAGAATAAATTTAAAAAGAAAAAAAAATTAAATAAATATAATAACATTTAATATTTTATACTTGAATGCAATTTTGGTTTCAATAAACATTTTTTATGTAAACCAAAAATAGGCTTCTGGTTTATTATAACAAAAATGAAACGATAGTAACAGCCTCAATGGAAAAAGAAGAATTTATGATAAAGTCAAACATAGGTGGATTTGCTTAGCAAGTATCGAATGACTCTTTTACAGACTAACATTCCTAATAGTCATATTATGATTATTGCAGCACGTTTTCTATATTTTTATGCAAGAAAAACACTTACCAAAAAATTGATAAGTCTGATGTTTCCACCAATATTTCATCAAGGAAATCAACCATCTTTGTATGAAATACAATAGTATTCATTATAGATGCCAAGTCCCGATGATCATGCAAATTAAGGGGGTATTTGCTAACACTACTATAAGCCTGAAAAGAAAAGTTTGAAACTTAAGACTGCCCATAAATTAAATATCATATCATTTCAGATATGAGGTGCATTCAAGTTATAAGGTCTCCAAATTTATTTCTCATAAAGTACACAGATACAGAGGTGACACTTGCCTCACTTTTCAATATAGTCTCCTAGAACTGCACATATTTTTCACACCTGTTCTTCCAAGCTGTGAAAGCAACAGCAAAGCAGCTGCTTGTTAGCTGGGAAATCTTTTGGCATGGAGAGCATTTTTCATTGTTGGGAACAACCAAAAGCTATTAGGTGCAAGGTCAGGTGGGTCATAATATGGAAGATGTGGGATAACCTCAACGTTGTTTTCTTTAAATTTTTTTTACACATTTCCAGAACAATGGGGGTGAAGCATTGTCCTGATGGAAACAAATGTGATTCATTCTGTGTGGGCATTTTTTCTGAAGTGCTGGGAGGAACTTTTTCTTCAGAACTTCTTCATATGAGTTTCCTGTCACTGTACTCTTGGATAAATTTTTTTTTAATTTATTGTACTAAGCGGTTCCAGCCAGCTTTCCTGCAACCCCCCCCCCACCACTATTTATTTACATGCTGCACAGATAATTAAAATTGCTCCATTATAACATATTGAAGTTCCACACTTCATGTACCCTCTCCATTATAGGGTATTGAAACCCTACAGTTCATCTAACATTGAAGTATCACACAACATGTGCCTGCTCCATTATAGGATATTGAAAGCCTACAGTTCATCTCATGTGAGTTTGAATCTCTGCCAAGAAAATAGCTAGTGAGAGTCCTTGCATTTCAAGTATCTAGTGCAGTGCATGGGAATGCAGGGATCATCTTATTCCAAGTTGCTCTCACACAAGAACACCATTTCATAGGTACACAATGTGTAAAGATTATTTCATCAGTATCCCATAAAATAGCAACCATTATTTTCTCTTCACTTGAAGCAACATGGAACTTTTAGGGCAGCCTTGAATCAGTGTGCTTCCATTCGGCAGACTAACATTTCATTTCTGGATTGAAGGGTTGAACGAATGTCTCAACCATTGTGACAATTCAGGAATTCACTGCAGCATCTCAGGTGACTATTGCTTCACACAAGTTTTCACAACTGTTTTCTCAAAATGTATGTCTTCTTGATGAGTGAAGAACACCATTTTAAATATTATAAACATTGTATACTGTTTAGGGTGCTGCAATCAATGTGATACTACTGCATCTTGCTGCCATCTTCTGAAAACATTCAGAACTAATTGGCAGTTAGACTAAAAGCAGTCCTGTGTGTATACTTCAATTACTTTTTTTTAAGAAATAAATTTGGAGATCTGATAACCTGAAGGCACTTTGTATAACAAACAACCAGAAATAATATAAAATAGCAAAAAAGATACATCTAAAGGTTTTTTTCTGCCACTTTGTATTTAATTTATAAAAATATGTTGAAAAACAGATCAATAATTTAGCAAAACTAGATATGATCATACTAAATTCTCAATAATTTGTTATCCATGAATGAACTGCAGGTAATAAATAATTAATTTCTCAAAGAAAATCACATTGGGCAGTTTTTGTTAAAGCAATTTAAGCAAAATTAATTCATAATCACAAATTGTAAAATATATTTCAATATTAAAAATTAACTATATATTAATTTTAGAATTATCAATCCTCTTCTTAGCTTGATAATCAGAATCTTATCTTCCTATTTACACTTTAGAGATAATCTTATCTAAAATTGGAATATCACCACAGACTGTTTTCTCATATAAAATCTTAGATTCCTCTCTTTAATACACTAGTATATCTGTTGTTCACTTGGTAGAAAATTTCCTTATGTTCACATGTTCTCTCAAAAGGACTCAATGTGTCTTTAACAAAATTTAAAGTTCTAACAATTTAGACATAAAATGAGCATTAAATCTTTGACAAAAGTGTGAGCTAGCTTTCTGAATGAACCAAATCTGACCTTCTGAATGTTTTCACGTCATGTTAAGTGTAGAAAGTAGACTTTGTTAAACATTTATTCTTACTCTGGACATAAGGACTTCACACAATATTTGATAATAAATTTTTGTTTAAAAATTAATCACTCATCTAAAATTAAAAATCACTTGATTTGGTAACCTGAAGGAGATGTTTCTTAGATGAATATTGCGGAAGGTAACTACTATAAGGTTAACTTGGCTGCTGCTTAGCCAACAGACAATTACCTAGTAGCAACAGAAGACAAAAATTTAATGTAATAAAAATTCTCAATATTTTCACTGTTATACATAAAGTGGGTTGTAAATTATGAAAACCACTCAATATACACTGGTGTGCAAAATTTAAGGACCAGTCAGGTTTTCACCTGTAGCTTCTCATAGGAGTGGCCTGGATATGGGAAAAGCATACCAAAGGAACCCCGTGAGGTACAGAAATGATGAAGGAAACAACACCGACACAACAATGGAAACAAAACGGTACAGAGGGACTTTATTCAAAAATGGCAACATAGCGCTGGCTGCCACAATACAGATGCATCACTGCCAAAGATGGAACAAAGGGAAGAGGTTGTCTTCAGTAGAAGATATGACCACTCCTAATGTTGATGCAGCATCTGTCCATACCTATAACAATGTTGTTGATAAGTTCTTGGGGTAATTTCATCCATTCCTCTGTCAATGCCATCTTCAGCTGGTGAACATTTTCTGGTGAGTGTGGACGTGCAGCTAGGCATCTCCTCAGAGAGTCCCATATGTGTTCGATGGGATTTTGATCGGTGGAATGGGCAGGCCAATCCAAACGAACAATGTCACTTTCCAAAAGCATATCAACAGCTGCAGTGCAATGGGGTGTGGCGCTATCATCCATAAACACGAACTCGGGGCCAATGGCACCTCGGAACAGACACACACATGGGGAAAGGATTACCTCAGTACAGTAGTGTGCACCGGTTACAGTACTGCCTTCCAGTATCTGAAGTTGTGTACATCCATCCAAGATACTCCCCAGACGAGAACACCATGACTGCCATATCGATCCCTTTCAGTGATGTTTGCGGGGTGATACTGTGTGCCAACCTCTCACCAGATTAGCTGACGTCCAGAATCGTTGCTAAGACTGAATCTACTCTCATCAGTAAAGAGTACTTTAAGTAAAGATTTTGTGGTTGTCTTATCTTATCTTCCTTCATGGATTAGGCGACCATCTGTTCCGATCTTGAAGAGGTCTGCCCATCTTTTCTTTGGTCTTCCTCTGTCTCTTTTTCCTTTTGCTCTATAAGTGTAAGCTAACTTAGGGAATTTATTATCTTCCATTCTTTCTACATGTTCTTTCCATCTTTGTCTATATGCTATAATTTTTTCATTAATTGAGTAAATCTTTAATTCCTTTCTAATACTTACGTTTTTTATTTTATCTAATTTTTTACTTCCTTTAACATATCTTTAAAATTTCATTTCTGCAGCTTGTATTCTATTAATGTCTCTTTGTTTCGGTATCCATGTTTCAGAAATTTTGTGGTTGTAACCTTTAGAAATAGTGTTGGTCCTTAAGTTTTGCACATCAGTGTATAAGTGAATGTTTCATGACAGTATAGAATAGCCATGTCATCACACAAATGGAAAGATCTTGGTTTGATTCCTAACTGATCAATGGAGCTTAAAAAAATTTTGTGAAGTGCTGTGAGAGTAGTTAGTCTGTGGGGTTGCTAGATTTTTCAAAGTTACTTTCATCCAGCATACAGACCTGGAACACAATTTACAAATAAGACAAGCAATACACTTGAATACAAGAAAACTGTCAACTGGGTTATACTCCTACTTTAATAACGCAATCTTGTATTAAAAAATGTTTTAACTATGCTCTACGTGGAACCACAAGGAAAACAACAAATAATAATGATAAAAAATACTAAGAACTAACCTGTAACCGAAACCAATCCAGCCTTAGTCCTCGGAAATCAAAAATTTCATTATCTTCCACTGAAATAAGAAAATATCTTATTGATGTGTAAATCATAAAACTGACAGAAGTATAAAGAAGAAAAAAAAAAAAAAAAAAAAATTGTCTTAATTGAAAATTACAGAAACATAGCTCTCGGAATAATAGAAATTGTTACTATTTTGCTAATGTTTCAGCAATAAATTAGTACCCATCAGAGAATTTTTCATAATACAGGGTGATTCCAAAGACATATAATCCATTTTATATTTTCAGTTCTATTTCAATTATTATAATAAACATTTTTTTTTTTTTTTTTATGTAAACCCCAAACATGAGAGGTATCAGAACCTATAGTACTTAGTACCGTGCTTGGGTTGGAGATTGAGAAGACGAAAGAAGGTATTTGTTGATATTGGACTTGAACTTCTGTAGACTGTAATTTTCAGGAAATATGTATGAAGGAAGGTTGTTCCAGAAAACGGTAGTTGAATGAATAAACAAGGAAGATGAAAAGTTGGTTCTGTGAGTTTGAAGTTGGACAGTAAATGGATGTTGGCTGGTGGCGGCACGTATTCGGACTGTTTTGAAAGAGAGAGCGGGAATTATAGAAGCCAATTCAGAAGAACAGTGTCCATGGATCTGTAGAAGAGGCATGCAGCAGAAACAGTACATCTATGAGACAGCAAGTGGAGAGATTCTGTTAGAGATAAATCATAAATTAACATAACTGCCCTCTTTTGAATGGAATCAAGAAGCCTGTGAGAGGTTTTGGAGGCATTGCCCCAGATATGGGAACAATTCCACGGTAGGGCAGATTTGCAATTTGTACAGAGTGAACAGCTGTTTGGAAGAAAAGTAAAGGCGAGAGCGAAAGAGAAAACCAAGTTTTTTAGATGCAGAGGCAGCAATATTTGTAATCTGCTTGTGCCAAGAGGAGCAGAAGAATCCTTTTTGTGAGATTTAAGACAAGACTGAGTTTTAGAAGGATTGAAATCAACTAAGTTGTCTTTGCCCCACTGGAGAATTACCTGAAGATCAGCATTTAAGGAATTGATAGCAGATTTTTGAGAAGTTGAAGCTGATTGAGCAGGACAAGGTTTCTCAAAATGGAAAGTGGAATGCAATGTGCTACCATCGGCAAAACTATGGATAGGATTTCCAGTCAATGGAAGAAGAGTGGGGGAAAGAACTGAACCTCGGGGGACACCGGCATTAGTGGAGAAGTTAGAAGACAGAGAGCCATCTACCATCACCCTCAGTGAGCGATCAGAGAGAAAACTGGATAACCAATTACTAAAAACAGTTGGCAAACCATAAGATGGAAGCTTGTTTAGAAGACCTTTATGCCAAACACAATGAAAGCTTTTGAGATGTCAAGAGCAACTACTTGTGTTTCGCCGAATCTTTCCGTTGAATTAGACCATAAATGGGTAACATAAGCCAGAATATCACCAGTGGATCGACACTGACGGAATCCATACTGGCGATTGTTGATCAGACGGAAGTTTCTAGGTAGTTAAGAGTTTGCAGTTAATTGATTTCTCCATTACTTTAGAAAGGGTAGAAGTAATTGCAATGGGACGATAATTGGATGGGAGGGATTTGTCACCCTTTTTAGGAACTGGCTGGATATGAGCAAATTTCGAAGCAGAAAGAAAAACACCTTTGGAATAAGAAAGTGAAAAAAGGCGGCAAAGAATAGGAGTAAGTTCAGGAGCACAGGTTTTGAGAACAAGTGGAGAAATACTATCGGGATCTGGAGCTTTCTTAGCATCGATTCGTCAAAATCCTTCTGACATCCTTTTGACGGAAGACCACAGGAGGCATTCAATGGAGTGTGTTGGGAACGGTGGGAGTTGTTTTACCAAGATCATTAATACATGAGTTGGAAGAAAAATGGGATGCTAGCAGGTCAGCTTTATGCTTGGCTGAAGTGACAACAGAACCATCTGGTTTGTACAGAGGTGGGAGCAGAGATGGGCAAAATTTGCGGCCAATAGCTCTGGCAAGAGACCAGAATGCTCGGCTACCATTAGGGCAAGAAGCAAGTTTTCTACTCTTAGCCTGTTCAAACTCTAGTTTGGACTGATTAATAACTGCTTTACAATTGTTGCGAACTTTGGTGTAGGCAGAAAATAAAACTGAAGAATTAGAAACATGCCAATTACGATATGCAACATCCTTCTCTTGAACAGCCTTAGCACATTTATTGAAAAACCAAGGTTTACATAAAGGACGAGATTTTAAAGTGGAGTGTGGGATAAAGGATTCCATTCCTGCAAGAATAATTTCGCTGACACGATCTGAGCAAACGTTGACATCAGAAGTTTTGAAACAGTAATCCGACCAAGGAAAAAGAGAAAAGAAGTCTCGCAGGTCATCCCATTTTGCATTCTTGTAATGCCAAAAAACAAGAGGTTGGGAATAGCATGAGATAAAGGTTCCATTGGAGAAGAGACAATCAACAAGTTGTGATCTGAAGTGCCTAAAAGACCTCTAACTTCGACCGTGTACTTAGCATTAGTAGAGGCATATGATGCAAGAAAGCAAGCTTATTCAGCATCAGCCAAAAAAAAAAAAAAAAAACACACCACTCCCATTTCACCCCTCCGTTCGCTCGAAATACCTGTCCAGTTGAGCCTTAAATTTGTTTAGGCTATCAACTTCAAGAACAAGTGATGGAAGTCGGTTCCACCAACCAACCACCCGCTGGCCAAAGGCAAATTTCCGCACATCTATCCGACATCCGTCCTTCCTCAATTTGAATTTATGCCCTCTGAGCTGATTATTCTGAGCAAGATGAAGAATCCCATTGGCATTGAGCATGCTCAAACCATTCAAAGCCTTATACACCTCTATCAGATCACCTCGCCGGTGCCTAGTCTCCAGACTCTGTAATTTGCAAAACTTAAGCCTTTCTTCGTAAGAGCAACACTTTGTTCCATTCACTAATCTTGTTGCCCTTCTCTGTACCCGTTCCAGCAGCTCTACATCCTTCTTGAAATGAGGCCTCCAGACCTGTATACAGTACTCAAGATGTGGCCTAACCATTGCCTTATACAAGGGAATAATCACCTCCTTATCCCTGCTAGAAAAATTCCTGTATATCATTGACAAGACACCATGAGCTACTCTTGCAGCTCGTCTGCACTGCTCAGAGAACTTCATATCTGCCTGCACAATTACCCCCAGGTCCTTTTCATTCTCCACCACTGTCAGTGTAGTACCACAGAGTTGATACGTTGCTCTGGGGTTACTGTTTCCCATATGTAGTACCTTACATTTGTCAATGTTAAACTTCATTTGCCACCTCTCAGCCCATCTGTTCAACCTTTCCAGATCCTGTTGCAGCAGCATAGCTTCAGTGGTGTCCTTAACAACCCTGCCAACCTTTGTATCATCTGCAAACTTGGACATTAAACTTGATATCCCATCATCAATATCATTCATAAACACCGAAAACAACAATGGACCCAACACTGAACCCTGAGGAACTCCACTAATAACATTAGTCCACGTTGAGCAGTGTCCATTGATTACCACTCTGTCTTCTGCCACTCAACCATCCCCTTATCCATAGCAGCAATTTGCCTCCAATGCCACACTGCTCCAATTTGTGCAGTAGTCTTCCATGTGCAACAGTATCAAAAGCCTTTCTAAGATCCAAATATATAATATCAAAGTTATTCCCTGCATCCAGTTCTTTTGTGACTACATCATAGTATCCAATCAAACTGGTCAGGCAAGACCTGCCTTTAACAATACCATGCTGCGTCTGAGCTATAACTGAATTCTTGTCTAGATGATCCTGCAGTGCTTCTTTAACCAGTGCCTCCATTAATTTACCTGGAACAGAAGTTAAACTAACAGGTCTATAATTACTTGTGTCAGCCTTTGATCCTCCTTTGTGAATTGGGGTTACATTTGCACATCTCCAGTCTATGGGTACCTCCCCTGAGTCCAAAGAAGCTCTCATAATTATGGCTAGGGGTTTGCTTACTTCCTTTGCTGCCTCCTTTAATATAACTGGATAGATCCCATCCACCCCAGGTGCCTTTTTTATGTTTATCCTCAACAATCTCTCCTCCACTTTCCTCTCAGTTATTACAAAATCATCCAGCTCACTGCCAATGTTTACTTTACCTACATCATTCTCCTTCCTGAATAACTCCTCATGCGTGAATGTAGATGCAAAATACTCGTTTAGATTGTTAGCCACCTGAGCAGGATCCTCAACTGTTGAACCATCAATATCCAGTGGACCAATCTGATTCATCCCTTTCCTTCTTGAGTTTAAATAGGTAAAGAACTCTTTTCTGTTTTTCTTTGCATCCTTTGCCAAGGATTTTTCGTAGTCTGCTTTTGCCTGCCTAATCTCCTTTGTGACTTGGCTACAGACCAACTTATATCTATCATAGGCTTCCATGTCACCCATTAATTTGTATGTATCCCATGCATTTTTCTTCTATGCCATGTGTCTCATTAGTTCATCTGACAACCATTTAGGCCTAAACCTTGAACAATATTTCTTAGTTGGTATGTAAAGCCTGGTAGCCTCCAAGATTAGTTCCTTGAATGCTTCCCATTTTGAGTTTGCTGTTGGTAACATCATCAGTTGGTCCCACTGTATAGAATTTAAATACTGTCTCAGACCATCATAGTCGCCTTTACGAAAACAGAAACCCTTCCCTTTACCTCTGATGGTAGTTACCTCCTTGAGTAAATCCCACTTCAACACACTGTGATCACTGCCACCTAGTGGTTCATTATCTGCAGATTCTTAATGCATGAAGAATCACTACTGATAATCAGATCAAGAGTATTGCTCCCTCTTGTTGCCTCACGAACATGCTGATGTAGAAAACAATCATCCAATAAATCCACAAAAGCCTTGCTAGTGTGCGAGTGACCAACCCCACAAATTCCAGTCAATATCTGGGAAATTAAAATCCCCCATTATAAGACTCTCTGATTTACTGGCCCACTCTATTTCCCTGTACAATATCTCATTATACTCATCAGAGTCATTAGGCCTATAGCACACTCCTACTCTCAATTTTGATTTCCCTATGCTTATTTCTCTATACTTAGAAGGGTTGTTTGTGAGAAAAAGATCAAGCGTATTGGCTGTATGATTAGGATTGTCCGGTATTCTTGTAGGTAAATGAACAATCTGTGCAAGGTCATTAGTAATTGCAAAAGCCTCAGCATCTCGACCAGCTGGGTCAGTGTGATTAGAAAACGGAAGCCAGCTGGAGTTGCGAACATTAAAATCACCAAGGAAAATTACCTCACTGTTAGGAAAGTTGGACTGGAGAAAGTCAAGTTCAAAGAGAGGAAGTCAAAGAGTGCCAAGTGATTAGTGGAGTTGGGAGAACTGTAGAGACAACAGATGAATTTGACACAATGAGGTAGAGAGATTCTAAGCCAGAGAAGATCAAAGAGAGGAGATTCCAAATTGCCAAGTCTCTTACAGGGAATATCAGAATGGACATATGCACAAGTACCACCTTTGAGGTGAAAGGAATCATACAGCGAATAATTTGGGCATTTGAGATGAGCAGTAGTTGAATCAACCGATAACTGAGATTCTGTCAGAAAGAGTACATGGGGTTTGGCAGACTGCAAGTGGAAATGGACATTGTTGAGATTAGAATTGAGACCACGTATATTTGTGAAATGAATTAGGAAGTCCTTGGGAGATTTAGATCTTTTCACAGATAAGTTTGCTCTATTAGTTTGACAATTCATGGTGTATTCAATAGTAAGAAAAAGTGGGTGGGATATGCTGTATGAAGTAATGAAATTTTTGGATATGGCATACACATGGTAAGATTATACCCATATCTTTTTACATAATGTGGTCTTGACAATGCTTCCCGCATACACACTACTCGGACTCCCTCCAGTCACTATCTGGCAGGGTAGAGGTAGCAATATTATACACTAGCTGATCCGGAAGCCTCCTAGAGAGTTACGAATAGGTTCGGTTCGGTGTACCAACTAGCGGCCGGCCTGCGAACACCGTTTTAGAGCTGTACCCTCTAAATGTAAGGAATATTGGATCTCGCCACGATGTTCATCATAACCCCAAAAGTCATCAATCATACTGCATAATGGAAGAGATAGGGAAGGGTTGACCAGAACGTAGCTCTAGAGACTAACAATGGGTTCCACCACTTGAAGCCTCCAATAAGCAAAGTGGTGGTATTGCACTGGTTGATGAAAGTCATCTACCACCTATTACTGCCTGGTAACATAGAGGGGCGGCATTCCTCCATGTGGTGTGGGCGCCACACCTCGACCCCTGCTTACGTTGGTTCATACATGGGTGGTCACCCACCATCTATTTGTGCATGGAGGTTATACCCAGGATTACTAACAGTCCCACCATCATGAAGGTGCAAGCAGAGGATTTGGCTGTCACAGACCGTCTGGACTTCGCCGAAATTGTGTCCACTTGATTTGAGTGTCACCCGAATATCAGTTCCAATAGCGTTTTAGACTCCCAGGTAGCAAGTACAGCTTGTCTGGCATATCTGAGAGAATGTCTGTGACACCCTCAAGGAACATAATTATAAAAGAGATTGCAATAAATATTGAACATGTCCAAAAATATAAGCACAAACTCTTTATACCATGTTTGATGAAATGTGACATAGTATTTGGCAAATTATCATTGAAATTTGGTTCAATATTGACTTTTAATTCTTCCAATACGAATGTTGTAAGTGTAAATGATTATTTTAAGTAGTCTGAAATAAAAAAATAAAAATTTTGGATGTATGAACATGTTTAGTACTAGGAAAAATAGTGTGCTACCTTCATTGTGAACAAGGTTTTACTGGTTAGTGAGTGCAAATTAACATCTAACAACAGATCACTTGTAGCAGTTAGAATCAAATTCTGTCAAGTTGTTAATGGCAAATTAACACTTACAATTTGGGATGTGAGAATTTTGAATAAATTCATAAGGTAAAATTCTTTATGATCATTATCCAAAATTCACACTTGATGAAAAATAACAGTAATTCTACTTATCTATGTTATTTAAGAACTAAAAAGTTCCCCCAACCAAAAAATAAAATAAAATAAAGCTATTTTGCTAACTACTTAAAAAAAAAACTTATTTAAAACACCTAATTAATTCATAGTTAACTTAGTTGATTAATTTTGGATCTAAACCTGCAGATGAAGAAACAAGATGGAGGAAGAACCCCGGCAACTTCATACGAATGTTGTATGTACCAGAGTTAATAAGTTATTTAATCCCTTAAGCTTTATTTCCATGTATAAGGTATCCAACTTAAAGGCTACTGCATATATCCTAATTTTTAGGTTTAGACTTGTCATCTAGGTATTTTTTTTGTCATAACTGCACTGAAATTTTTGAAAAAAAAAAAAAGTAACTAATTATTGTTTTATAATTTTAAATTTAAATTTTGTCTATTTTTTTTGTCAGTGATAAATGCTAAATGCCTTGCCTCCTACACATCATTATGCTTAGTCAAAACCATCTTATGACAGCAACATGTGTCATGTGGTGTGGCAAAACCCTTGTGGAAAGAGATTTTCCTGACTATGTTCAACAAGGACATATACAAAAGGAACAGTGGGAATCAAGATCTGGGGATTCCATCTCTTACAATAAATGTTCACCACTAGTCTTTTTTTTTTACTGAACATGTCATGAACAACAGAGAATCCAATTACAGTGCATACACAACACAACAATAAAACATTAACAGATAATAACAATAAGCTAAGACAAACTATACAGGACTTACTGGGATAAAAAAAGAAAAAGAAAAAACCCATCTGATAGGAGTCTGTTGGCATCAATTAATGATGAGCAACTTAACCATCCTATAAATATTTTTAGAACTCTCTGTGAAGTATCAAAAATGTCTATTCTGAACTCTGTGGCACTAGTCAGGCTATTCATTGGGCTGTATTTTCCAATGTCCATATGGGAAGGCTGGACATGAAATGTAGAGAAATGGTGAATGTTTCTTAGTGGTAAATGGACTATTTCACAAGATTACTCCTTCTTGATAGAATTTTTGCCAGAAATTTGAGGACTGATTGAATTTTTCTGAGACAGAGCAGTCTGAGTTGCAAGAGCACAGAGTGATTCACAAAATGTTGTATGGTAGTAGAGGTGATTTCTGGTTTTGTTCAAGATAATCTCAAAAGCTTGCTTATACCAGTCCTTTTGCCAGTAATGTATAGAGTGTTATATTTGTTGCATACAAAACAGGAGTGTAGTTAGAAATGAATGTTAGACAGAATGAAGTTTCCTGTATGCAACAGATAACAATACCCATGCAGAAATCTGGAAATCAACATGACTGCTACAGTAGTAGGAAATATATGTTGTGCTGAGAAAAGTATCATTACTACCAATATCTTCTAATCTCCTCAGATGAAAGGAGAAATGGTGTTCACAATACTGCAGGAATCTCTTGTCAAGACCAACTGCACTACAGCAAAGATATCAATCAGTTTAATATTTTCCGACACAGATATGGACTAAAGGATTTGTCAAACTTCTAATTTTAAATTTCACCTCAGCTGTATTTTTCATTATAAAACTAAAGGGCAAATAGGTAGAGTTGCTAAAGGTCATAAGCAGTTGTGCAGGGTAAACTGGGTGACAAATTCATGAGGTCTGTTAGTGATTTGGGATACTCTACAGGCAGACAGTTCTTAGAGTAAGGTTACCCACAAAGTTCTCTCTGATGTGAGGTCTAGTCTATTCCATCCTCAAATGAGAGTGGGAGGATAACTGCCTCCAGCGAGTTATGGAGATCCTGATAATGGCATGAGAAAAGTAGGTATTTCCAATCTTTGTCTTGGCTACGCACACAAGACAGTGATTTCATGGGTCCCAAGTCATATAATTTTTTCTTTAAGCTTTAATGCCCAGTGTAAGTGTGTATAAGCTCAGAGCAATTCACAAGTGTATAGGTTGACTCGCAAAATTTACTTGTGGTATGAAGAAATTTCTTAAAACTTTGTTCCTGGATGAGCTGTTTTTGTAAGGCAACCATGTCAACCCTATAGTACCAAGCACTGGTGCCATAATAAGCAGAAAGATGCATCCTTTGGTGCAACTGTCACATCTGTTCTGCCAAAATTTGTAAGTTCCAGTTTAAGTTTTTCTTTCTTGGTCACAAAGTCATGCACAAAGTTTGGAACCTGAAAGGTAAAGTTCTGATCTTGATATATAATTACATCTTTCTTCCCATCATGGCCTGTGATACTGGAGCCTGGTACCATAAGACTTATGAGGTAGCCAGGATGAGCTTGCGAGGCAACCCTTAAAAAAAATCACCACTACCAGGCACAAAGATTTATGTTCCTCTGCATCTCTAGAGCATGTGGAACTGTCTCAATTTGCTCCAGCCCCCTTCAGGTGCTAATTGGAACCATTTGACCTTATTAGATCAGAGAGTGAGGATTCTTTTTTGATGAAACCCAGTCTTCAAAAACTAGGTTCCAGCACAGTGGCACAAGGGCTGACTCTTGAGGACAGCTTAAACCTATGGTCTTAGAGATCCATTAGTACCTAGTTTGGACTATGATGCTGTAATTCAGAAAGTATTTAATGCATTTATAGACTGGATCAGAGAATGCAAAAATTGGATCAGAGAAGTGAGTCTAAACCTATGGTCTTAGAGATCCATTAGTACTTAAGTCTGGGCTATGACACTGTGATTCAGAAAGTATTTAATGCATTTATAGACTGGATCAGAGCAATGAGCCTAATTTTGAAGATTTTGCTTCAAAAGATTTTGAAGATTTTGCAAGGCTGGGCCACCACAAATGAGTAAAGGGTCCCTTAGATGATATTTACCAGCTTAACAATGATATCTGCAATAGGGAGAGAAATACCACTGCAGAATGAAAACATGATAATTCTATCTAGCAACTAAGAATTGGCAGGTTGTTGAATAAATTCTAAGCCAGATAACATTCCCAAGGAAACATCTCTCTCTCTCTCTCTCTCTCTCTCTCTCTCTCTAACTGGTGTTGAGTGATGTTACAAACAATAAAAAACAGGAACAGGCAAATGCACACAGAAACATAATTGCTGAACGTAATGGTAGACTGTTCCAACATTTCCAAGGATTTTCTTCCTTTTCATTAGTGGTGAGTTATAAACTTCCATTACTAATACTGATTACTATAACATTTTTGGTTGCAGTGATTTATAAACACTTAAAGACTATTCCACTAAGTATTTAAAAGTCACTCACCACAGATGAAAAGGAAGATCTTGGCAATGTAGCATACTAGGTTTTTGTCACTAAATACAGTTTTCATTCATTTTTATCTTGCACTGTTGTTTTTCTTCGTATCAGTTCTGCTACTCCACGTTGCTGGCTGCTAATCATCATAAGCACTCCCTCACAAAAATATTATATTCTATGTCACAATTTTTAACCAGGAAAAACATGGTTAAAAATTAAACTCATGTATTTTCACTGAAAAGAGAATTTTCTATTGGATTTACAGCAGTGCTACTCAAAGTATGGTCTACGGACCAGTGCCAGTCTGCGATGAATTGGAAATTGGTCGTGGATGTTACTGCCCCCGACGATTTGTCCATTACCAGTCCACAAGATTTGTATTTTACAAAAGTACTGGTCCGTGACGGATTGGAAATAAAAGAAACTGGTCCTTCACAACAGATAGTTTGAGGAGCACTGGTCTACAGTATATTTATATTGATTTAGTACCTATTATGACATTTATAGAATGCATTAAATTAATGTTTAATTACAAAGTTTATATCTATATTAATTAAACAGACTTGTTGCTGTTCAACAGAAGTTTCATTCATAAAATTTAGCCATTGTTATATACAAATAACTCTTATCAATCAATATTCATTTATTGAGAAAAGTCCAATACAAGGAGTAATCGCAAATAAGCAGCATCACAAAACAAATACAGGAAGGCCTCGCATAACGCGAGTTCGATTAACGCGAATTTCAGTTAACGCTATTTGAAAAATTATACCACTTTTCACTTTACACGATGCAAATTTCCAGTTAACGTGATCTTTTTTTTTTTTATGCGATAGTTGAAAAAGATTTGAATCGCGCATTAAGCTTACCGTGAGTAGTATGGTCAATAAACAAACGTTTGCCTGCTGCCCGCCTCGGTGTGTTTCATCGGAAGAAGACGTGTTACTTGTTTGTCTCCTGCTAATAAAGTCAATGCACACTTGCATAAAAATTCAAATTTTTAAATGAGCCAGATGAAAATGTTACTGCGAAGGAAATAATGGTAAAAAAGAATTAGATGAAATCTTTCATATCGCAAGAACCTCAAACAAAAGGTTTGAGGTTCTCTGTGATATTTATTTCGCCAGGGCCCAGAGAAGATTGTTGTCGGCTATCGGAAATTGATTGATGAAAAGAGAAAGTCAACACTGTTCAAATATTTCCACAACAGTCATTTCTTCATTGTGTATTTTATGTCAGAGGTTCTCAAACTTTCTCGGTTCATGGCGCTCTTAGTGTCTCAGTAATTTTTTCAAGGCGCACTCAGACCAAAAGAAATACCTAACAGTTCCGCTTAGTTGTTAGGTCCAAACAACTTAATAAGAAATGTTGAAACTGTGAACTACCTCGAGCTAGTAGTTCGCGCGGTGTCCGACAGATGTCGAGTATCGCTGTGTTTCCCTCAAAAATTTAAAATATTCCACGGCGCGCAGTTTGGGAACCGCTGTTTTATGCAATAAACATTTAATTCCATAATTATTTCCATTATCTTTTACATTGTATACAGTTAAAAGGTTATTTAAAAGGTATTTTTAAAATTCTTTATGGACATTCCAGAAGGTCAAGGACCAATTATAATTTTTCCTATTGGTTAATTTTTCCTATTATATTCGATTAACGCGTTTCCGTTTTGCGCGCTGCGCTTGCGGGACGAATTAATCGCATTAATCGAGGCCCTCCTGTATTAGGGTTGTTAAAAACTTGCCAAAGCAAATTCATAACCAATGCTTCACATATTTAAAAATATTTTAATATCTATAGGTATCAAACAAGAAATAACATAAAAATCACCTTGTTTTACTGATAAAGCTGAAATTGCATTGCAAACTGATGACAAAATTACAGAATCTTCTTCTGGCATAACGGAAACACTCTATAAATTGGGGTGAAAAAATGAAAATTGCTTTATCCAATATAATGAGAGGGGGAAAAAAATTGTAAAAGCTAATATTACGGTATGGGCATTTTAAAATTAATTGTGAGATCTGATAAATTTTAAGTGAAAATATGAAATAAAGTAGGCAAAGAGCCATATAAATAAATTTATAATGAAAAATACGCTAATACTAATTCTAATTAAAACTTTCCTCTGGCTATGATTATAATTACTACCATGAAAAATAAAATGAAACCAGCTACAAAGAGCTGAATGCCTTTTGTAGCCAGTTTCAAACTGCTTTGTAGCAGTTTTCAAATGAAAACAGTGAAAGTTAAAAGTTGTATGTTGTAAACAACACAGTAAATATGCATGTTAAAGCAGTTCCTATCATGTTTGACATAAAAAAAATTAAAAAAAAAAAAAGGCTGGAACCCCATCTACTCAAGGAGTGTGTGTTAATGCACTTCCACTCCTGAACACTCTGCTACAGAGGTCTATGTTTGACATACTTCCTACCAACACTGCTCTAATGTCTGGATTCCTCAAGAGAAGTTTTGTTTGGCGTTGAAGCTATCCGTGTACTACTCTTTTGACCTCTATATCTAATGAAAAATGAAGCCCTCTTAGTGCATCTTTTTAGTGGCCAAACAAAGGTAATAATTAATGGAGCTAACTATATAACTCTTCACCTATGGAGAAGGCTAATGTTACTTATTCTCGGCAGATATCACCACCCAGACGGCACCGTTTCGAAGCTTACTGGCTTCTCATTGGTGGGTGGGCAGGTACCCTGTTGTTGCAATAGTGCCAACCCAGTTATGAAGTATAACTCCACAACATGAGAGATACCTGATGGTGTTCACAATATGAGATATAATTAAAACGATGCATTAAAACTACCTTGGTAGTAGAAATGATGTGTGTGCATTACCCATGCATAAGTAAACTCCATACTCTTAGACATTTAACCAAGAAATATCTTTTAGATTAAATTAGGCACACCATTCCTGTTGTTACTATTGCAACAACAGAGTACCTGCCCACCCACCGATGAGAAGCCAATAAACTTCAAAATGGTGCTGTCCGGGTGATGGCATCTGCCTAGAATAAGTAACATTAGTCTTCGCCAGAGTTACTTATTTGAGGTAGTGCAATACCATGTCAACTCATTGTGAAGATATTCACAATATGAGATATAATTAAAACTATGCATTAAAACTACCTTGGTAGTAGAAATGATGTGTGTGTGTATTACCCACGCATAAGTAAACTTCAATCAACTGTCTGATTGAATGCTCTTAATATACCATTCTAAAAGTTTTTTAAAAGAATCAGAAGGCATCCAAAGAGAATACGTTCAGTTTGGTGGTTATGTTTTTTATTTATTCTTCAAATCTTTTCTTTCAGGGTAGTTTTCACCTTGGGAAACAGGAAGTAGTCTACGAGAGTTAGATCGGGTGAGTAGGGTGGAGGGTTGATCTGTACAATGCCGTGTTTTGTCAGAAATGTCTTCACACAAGTGGAATAGGCAGTAGCTTTGTCATGTAACAAGAACCAGCTGCCTGCTTTCTTATTGAAATTGCACCCTAACCAGGAGAATGTGCTTTGATAATCTTTGAATAATCTTTTAAATCACACCATGTTTGGAAAAACATATGATTAGCATCATTTTGATCCTGCATTTCTATATAGAAAACTTTTTGGGCTTTGGGGATGGTTTTGAACTCCATTGCATGCTCTGATGTTTTGCTTCTGGACCATACTAAAACACCCAACACTCATTTCCAGTGAAAATACAGTCAAGGAAATTAGGATTGTCTTGACAAGTCTAGATGAAGTCTTTGCATGATGACACTCTTCGTTGCAGTCTGTGAGGCACAAATTTTGCAAAGACCTCCCTCTTTCCTAAATCTTTGTGTAGAATTTTACAACATCTTCTCTCTCTCTCTCTCTCTCTCTCTTCATTTGTATCTAACACATCAGCATCATTCTGAGGATCATATGACGATTTTGTGCCACAGTTACTCCATCTTTTGCAACTCTGTCCTCATTTTGAGAGGTTGATGGATGTCTACTTCTTGGGCTATTGTGAACATCCTCACATCTGTTTTTGAACTGCTTATACAATTCAAACATGCTGGTATGATTTAAAGTCTCATTGCCATAAACAATTTTTAACATTTGCTGGCTTTCCCAGTTTAAAGCAAGCAAAATTTGATATTCATTTGTTGCTCTGTTGCAAAATCGTGGCACAGAACATTAATGCTATTAATTCCTACCATCAGTTGAGGAAGTTTGAACCACAACATACCACTTCCATTTATTTCAACTCACTGAACATGTCTGCAACAACACTGGTCTGGGAACTTTATTGTCACACCTCATATGTGCAAATTTTCTCACAAATTTGAAACCTGCATTCCTGAAGAGGCGTTACCATCCTTGGCACCAGCTAAAACTAACTACTTTTCACACAGCCAAGTGTAATTGGTGGATCTTCATTATTGACCTCTAAAAGGAATATTACATTCTCTGACAGTCATGCACACTTTAATACTATTCTGCATAACCAGGTCTTCAATTTTTTTGGCACGTGTATGGAGCTGTCTCTTCCATTAATCATCCTTTACGGATTCTTGAACTCATTTAAACTATTTAGATCAAAATTTTATCTGGTATTCAAAAAGGGCAAGCACTGCCATACAGTTTTTGTATGTTCACAAATAACTTTCAGCCCATTCCCTTCTACTATCAAAAATCTGATAATGGCCCAGTGATCCAATTTGACACCCACATTTTCCTCTCTTCTGTTCTTTCACATTCACCGTACTGAGCTGGAACTGTGAAAATAAAATATATACATTTATGAGGTATAGGACATAAGATATATACATGTACAATCACACTACAGTTTTTTCAGATATCAAGTATATTTATAGTCAAGACAGATAACTTACTGAATGCTTCATGTATATCTTGTTCTATCTCTTTGTTCTTATTTTTTGTTCTTCTATCTCTTTGTTCTCCCTTTCATATATTTTATTGACATGTTCATTGTGTTTCCCCTAACTCCCCTAATTCCCCTAACTATGAAACCTTAAGTCTTGAAAACTGCAGTTTCACCAAACTCGGTAGTTTTCAGGGTGCTACCTCCCACAGTTGGTAAGGAATTACTGTATTAAGATTTAATTAAAGCTTTTGATATTGTTCCACATGAATGACTGTTGTAGAAATTAAAGCAGCATAGTACTGAGGTCAACTCACTGCTATGGATAAAAGGATAATTGAGTAGCAGAAGACAGAGTAGTTATTAATGGCCACTGAACTTACAGACTAATGTTCTGAGTGGAGTCCTTCAGACTATGGTTTTGAACCTCTTACTGTTTTCAATATTTATTAATGATACCAACATAAGTATGTCAAGTTTAATGTCTAAGTTTGTTGATGATACAAAGGTGAAGAGGGTGGTTAATGACAGTATTCAGGGTATGCTACTACAACAGGACCTGGATAAATTAGGCAGATGGGCTAAAAAAATGGCGATCGAGGTTTACGCTTGATAAATGCAAGGTACTACATTTGAGCAGCAATTATTTCAGAATAATACCATTTTTTGTAATACCAAACTCAAGGTGTGTAGAATAAAAAAGATCTAGGGATGCATGTACAGTCTGACGGTGCAAACAGGTGACTAGGACACCTCATAGGGTTCTTCCAGTAGGAACAAAGAGGTGATTATCCAGTTATATAAGGTAATGATTAGGCTATATCTTGAGTACTGCACAAAGACACTTGGAAGCATCATTTTAGGAAGAATGTAGATCTCTTGGAACAGATATAGAGAAGAGCAAATGGTCACAGGAACGAGAGGGTATTTTTATCAAGAAAGACTGAGCTTTGTAAATTGCAGAAGTATTGGAAACAGGCATCTTCAATAAGATCTAACTGAAATGTGTAGACAAATTTAAATTTAAAAAGGATGGATAAATGTGCGAAAATTTGCTTTCGGCAGAGGGTAATTGACTGCTGGAACAATTCCATCTGATGTTGAGGACATGGGTAGTTTGAATATACAGGGTGTTTCAAAAGTGATGGTCAATAATTTAAAGATGAACTGTACAGACTACAATATACAAAAAAAGCCTAGTAAACATGGGTCCTTAAGTGAATCATTTGAGATATTGCACATATCTAGTTGGGATCCACCAATGACAAGGTGACAATGACTGGTGGATCCCAACTCTGTACAGAGTTGGGACCCACCAGTGACTTGTTTGTTTAGGTTAGGTTATGCTCATTTTCTCCTTTCTCAATGTTCTGAGATGTAACAGGCATACTAGTTCTTGTCAAAGGATAGTCAACATGGAAAGAAGTTCCAGCAATGAAGAGTATGCAGACATGCACTTCATGTATGGTAAAGCCAACAGCAATGCACTTGAGGCTGCACGTTTGTACCAAGAAGCATTTCCCTGCCGAAGACAGCCCAACAGGTGCACATTCATCAGGGTACATCAACGCCTTAGAGAACATGGGTGCTTCGTACATGGAGTACAAGCAGATAGGCCCAGAAGCATAACACCTGATGTTGAAGAAAGGGTGTAAAAAGAATATCCTGTAACATGTAATATCTGTGGTGTTGAAACCAAAAATTAAAAATGTATTATCTTATGTTTAATAAAACCATCTTTAGCAAAAGATTCACAGCCTAAACTAGTGCTCCCATAGTAAGTGGCAGATCTTAACAGAAAATGTGCATTATCTCAAAAACGGTTCATTTGCGGCACGACATTCACTGGGACTTTTTTGCTTATTTTAGTTTGTACTTTTCACCTTTAAATTATTGACCATCATTTTTGAAACACCATGTATATCAGGGACTGGGAAAATTATTGAAAGAAATGGGCAAAGTGGTTGTTTCCCCCACTTCATCCTATGGCTGATGCTGTATGAATTTGCTTCCTTGCATCATTTTGCTACTACCAATAAAATTTCACTATAAAAATTTAACTATTACATAAAATCTTTTATAGCTAGTATTATCTAATACTGACTACGACGTAATTCAAAATACAATAATTAGTTTCCATAAGTGATATTAACTGTCTATGGTAATTTTAGATCACAATCTAATGGTTGAAAATTTGTTTGAATGGATATATATATATATATATATATATATAAAATAAATAAATCTAGACTATAAACAAATGATTTTCTTCTTTTCATATTTACCTGAATCATATGGTTTAATGCAACTGCATCATAGCCAGCAAGGTACTGAACATAGTACCTTTGGATAACTTGATTATACTTTCGAACCAAAGCTTCAAAAGAATAATATTACATTAATAAGATAAATAAAATTCTCTATGTAACAAAAATAATATACAACATTAAAGAAGAAAATTACCAGAAACAATGCTTTTATTTACCCAAATGAAAACTGCTAAAAATACAATTCATACTATATGTTATTGTAACATACAATCGTATTAAATTTAAGGCATGTCAGACTTTTTCTTAAATTAATTGAATTTTTTTATTTCTTGTGATTAACAAAAGCAAAAAGTAAATACTCAATATGATGCTATTGTACTATTTGATAACTTCAGTATTTAAGCTTAACCTTCCAACTTCTGCAACTTTGAGTAATTCTGAAGACTGCTAATTTCTGTGGCATTTACACCGATGAGCTAAAACATTATGACCACCTACCTAATATGATGTTGGTCCTCCACGTGCAGCCAAAACAGCTTGTACCCGGCAACGCATGGATGCTACAAGATTTCTAAATGTGTCTTGTGTTATCTGGTGCCAACATGTAACCAGCAGATCCTTTAACTCTTGAAAGGTCCATGGTCGAGACGCCGCAAATCAGAGTTGCTGTTCCAACACAAACCACAGATGCTCGGTGGGAATGCAGAATTTGGAGGCCAGGACAATACCTGGAAGTCTTCCTCATGTTCCGCGAACCAGTCTCAAACAATCCAGGCAGTGTGGCATGGCACATTATCCTGCTGAAAGACTGCACCACCAGAGGGGAAGATCGTTGCATTGAAAAGGGTGTACCTGGTCAGCAATGATGTTTAGGTAGGTGGTAGACGTCAGAGTACCTGTCATATGGATGACTGGACCCAGGGGTATCCCAGCAGAACATCGTCCAAAGCATGACACAGCTGCCACTGGCTTGTTTTTGTCCCACGGTGCATCCAGGCGCCATCACTTCCTCAGGTAAACGATGCACATGTACCTGGCTGTCCACATGGTGCAACAGGAAATGTGATTCGTCAGACCAAATGACCTTCTTCCAATCACTCAAGGTCCAGTTTCGATGCTCGCATGCCCATTGTAGGTGCTGTCACCGGTGAGCCATTGTCATGGGCACTCGGAGCAGCCTGCAGCTATGCAGCCCCATTTTCAACAGGGTTCAATGTACTGTGTGTTGTGACACATTACTCCCATCACCAGCATTCCAATTATTGGCTAGTTGTGCCACAGTCGCCCTTCTGTTGCCATGTGCCATCCGGGAGAGCCTTCCCTCACCTCGGGCATCGATAAGCCATGGTCATCCTACACTTTGCCAGCGGTTCGTGGGTTTTCCTTCCTCAGATCACTTTCGGTAGGTACTAACCACGGCTGACTATGAGCACCCCACCAGCCGTGCCATTTCGGATATGCTCTAACCCAGTCGTCTGGCTATTACAATTTGGCCTTTGTCAAACCCGCTGCCTTTCCCATCTGAAGAACAAGAGTAACACTGATTAACGGAGCTCAGTATCAGGTGTTTTGATACAGTGTCCTGACCTGTGCACATGCTGTAGTTCACCAGCAGTTGCTTCGATTTGCATAATGTTATCTAGTGTAATCTAGTGGATAAACCACTAGATAACACTAGGTTATCTAGTGGTTTATCCACTAGATAACCTGTCCTTTGTGTGGACCCACTTTGGCCAGCAATATTTAAATAATAAGCCTTAATATTGAAAGACAACTGCACTAATCCATGCCTGTTTAGTGCAATTGCCTTTCTCTATTTCTGCAGTGGCCTTTTCCAATAAATACAGTAATTACTATATGACTTAATACTCACAGATCAGGTGTCCAAAATTTGTCACGCTAAGTCTGTTATCAAATAGTGGCTAAGAGATCTACAGAAAAATAGCCCAATATGAAATATCAGTTTTAAACAAACTGATTTTGGTGCCACTTGTAGAATTTTTTAGTCAGATACCTTTAAAACGACATTCGTAATTTTTTTTTTTTTCCTTTATTATGTAGATATCATTTTCCTTCATACTTGATTATTAAATACTATTTAGCATATAAGTAAATGTTAAACATCACAATTTTTACCTTGCATATCAAAAAGAAATGTTTTGGCTACGGTACTGTTTAAAGGGAACCATTTAGGGACCAGATAACATTCCATGCTCAGTGTTTTTTTGGTTTTTATGTTACATATGCATTTGTTAGTTCATCAAAATTGAAATTAAGTAATTTAATTAAAGTGTTTCATTTTATTTTGTGTTTGATTAGCACACAAATGCAAAATATGTGGACTCCAATAAACCAGAAAAGTCTATAGACCAGAACTAGTATGACCCTAAGGTTTCTGGATTTGGGGCATTCTACTGCATATCATAGTTGAAAGCGTACTACCTAGTCAAATGAGTGAAAATATGGTATGGTAGAAAGTAAAATATAGGCAGATGACCAGTATGTGAGATTTTAGCCCTTCTTCATAAATTAGTTTCACAAAACTTATGACTATATATTTCATTAGTTAGTAAAATGGCAAGAAATTATCATGACCTCCAACAACATAAGGCTAAGATTTATTCTTTATAAAGAACACAAAACATCACAATTTTTCCCTTATGCACACATGCACATACAGTTTTAGCTACATACTATTTAAAGGGCATCATTTAGGGAGTAGATAACATTTCATGTGCAGTGTCCTTATTAGGTAATGGTTTTTACAAATACATCTCATTCCAGACAGCATGCCAAAGTGTAGTAAAATATTTCATTTTTTACTTTAACAAAGCACTTTGCATAACAGAAACTAAAATAAAAGAACACTATTTTTGGTAAAGTATATATTGATCGGACTAACAGTAGAATAATTGACATAGATTTTTAAATGATCTCATTGCAATTAATGATAAAAACATATCTGAATCAAAACTCATTCAAGTCAAAACACATAAAATGGTTTTTTAGCCCATCCAATTGTATGGTTGGATGGGCTAAAAAAAAAGTGATAGAAATAATGAGCATTCAGAAAACAGATTTTTAATAATATCAAATTTGAATCACCATTTCAACTTCTAATAAGTATTTAGAATTATAATCAACCTCTTAGCTCCTCTATGTGAAAAAGTAATTCAGGCAACTGCCTATCCACAAGGTCTTCACCCTGGGTGCGTGTCTTTCCCTGACGAGGTGGAGGATTATCACAGTGATGTAGTAACCAATGGACCTCATCACGAGCAAAGGAAAGCCCCATAAAAACAAATAATGCCTAAAAACAAAGTATTTATATGAGATTAAAGTCATCAATAATGATTTTTAAAGACAGTAAACAAAAGAAAGAAAACTTACAGCTTATTGTTTGTTATTTGGTTTTTAGCAGCATTAGTAACTAAGGCCATATTGCTCCGGGGGGGGGGATATGTGGTGGTCATTCCCTGACCTTTCCCCATCCTCCGTATTTGGTGGGCACGGGCTTGAACCCCGGTCTAATCAAGAAGCGTGTGCTATGCACTGCTGCTCCTGCCCACCTGGCTACGGAGGTGCCCAGCTTATTGTATGAATATATAGAATAAGTTAAAAATCCAAAATAGCTTACTTTTGGTCCTAAAAGTCCTGGTTGGTCGGTTAATATCAAGCCCAGTTCTTTTAGTGCTGTGCGTAGGAACTTTCTCCTTTCTCGGTGAATAAGGCTTCTGCAAACCACAAAATAAATCAAAAGGCAAAAATAAATTTTTTTTTTCCTACTAGTATGAATTCTGAAAATAGTCATATTATTATTATAAATTATATTCAAAGATAGATGATAAGAAAAGCACAAGGATTTTCTCATCCTTTTGAATTTTTTTTTTTTTGACCAGCAGAGTTGGACTGCCTCGTACAGCGTTTCCCCAAACTTTTTTAGTCACAGAACACTTTTCATCTCACAACATATTCATCTCAAAACATATTCACAGAACACTTACGAAACACAAGTTTAGAGGGAGCCAAAGAACTGTTTGCTAATATTTTATTATATACAACACACTTTGCATCAGGAGCATCTTTATTTCCAACACATGTAAAGCCGAAAATCAAATAACTATCATTATACTTTCTTTTTGGTCTTTTATTAGTTGGTTCCTGTTTTCACTTCGGATTTTTGGGGAACAAAAGGCTACGATTGTTCACCCTCACTTTGAAGTGTGATAATATTGTGTTCATTTTCATCAACCACGGTTGCACTACTAGAAGTACTTTGCTTTTCGTTTTAAGTTCTTTTTTTAACAAGCACAAATCCATGGTCACGTATTTTAATAATAATATTTCTAAATACTGATAATTATCAAAAAAAAATTTATACACGTGTACAAGGAAGTGAGTTTAGTTATGATATCGGTTCGCTTCCCCCTCCCCTTCAACCCATGTACTCCAAGCTAAATCGCACACGAATGGCATATTAGGTTCACTACATTGCTACTTTTTCGTAGATTTCATTATCTATACACACACTTCTCTATGCAAAACCTGCCAAAAAAAAGTGTTCCGTGGTCTATTTGATTATTAGTCTATGCCAGCGTATTAATAACTGGGAAAAAAAAAATTAAAAAATTATAATGATACAAAAGTAGCGTATGCTACAAATTTGCAAAATTTATTTTATTTTTTTAAAATTATTAATTATGATTTTTCATGGAACGCTTGTTCATATCTCATGGAACACTAGTGTTCCGTGGAACACAGTTTGGGAAATGCTGGCCTAGTAAATGTAATGGCCTCAGTGCACCCCTCACCCCTCAATAAGAAACTGATTTTATGAACTGACAATTGCAAATTGCAGCTCTGATTAAAGAAGTCTCTAAGAATTACTCCAGTCTCTGACAGGATTTGAAATCAGACTTCTCTAAATGAGTGACAAGACTAAATCAGACTTGGAAGAAGTCTGGGTTCTGTACTATAATCAACCTCTTATTACTTGTTTGAATGACAAGATGCTGCTATGACAGCCCATTTCTGGTCATTTATCAGACATGGCAATTAGTGACAATTCTCTTACAATAGAATAAAAAATTAACTTTTTCAATGTAAGTTGATTGACATGCAGTATGTAAAAATTTAATAAAAAGTACAGGCACTTTCCTGTCCTCTCTCACATTTTTTTGTCTATTAGGGTTGCACGAGTTTCCTTCGGACTGTAATACTTTCAGTATGATGATGTTTTTTTTTTATTTTCTGCAATCTGTCCTCCCATTTTTCAAATACTTTCTATAGAACCATTATGTCCTTCACTTTTCCAGCCAAAGTGGTAATCATCTCAATACGAGTCAAATTTCCTGGAAGATGGAAGAAAGACATCCAACTTGACAGGAAGAATTATATAATACACAATTTGATTTGTAGAGTGACTGAATTAGGGCAGAAATGCTACAGAAAGTCTTCAAAAAAGATATGTTTTCAAAAAAGGACTGACTGAATGGGCACTGGTGAACTTACGCACTGTTATGACACAAAATCAATTCATCATGAACTGCTGGATGCTTCTTATGTATTAATGCACTATAGTCTTTATTCTTGAATCCAATATTGCTATAATCAACCTTAAGAGATAGCATGAAGTATTCCATTACCAACAACAATTCACCCACAAACACTGAACATATACCTTCATAATTTTTCAATAATAAAAAATGATCCTTTATATCCTTATATAAAGGAAAATGTTAATTTACAAAAACATTCTCTTTCAACTTTTTCAAAATTGAAACAATCTATAAAGTTGATTTCCCAATTGGAAATAATATTATCTATATTGCTGTTCAACTTTCAAGTTAGCATCCAATATTTTAAGGAAAGAGAAACAGAGGTGGTGCAGTAAGTGCAAATGTTCAAGAATAACCGACTATGGCATTTTCCATAATACTAATGGTCTTTATTGTCAAATTGAAACATAAAAGGATCAAAATCTTATTGGTTCTGATATATCTATCACCTCCTCCAATTTCTGTAAATAAGAATTTACTTCAAAACCTGCCTCAACTCTTAAAACAATTAAACTTACACTTCTTCCTACAACACAGTTAACTGTAATTGTGACTTTAACTTAATTAAAATTTCTAAGCTAGTTATATTTCAAGACAATATTACTAAATATTTGCTAAATACAAACAGTTACAGTCTAATTCAACAAGCAAAAAGTCCAAGGAAAGAAAATATTTTGGACTTTATTTTTTTTTAACAAAGATATGAATATAAAGGATGGTATTCTTCTGATCTGATAAAGCTGTGATATTTCAGACAATTGCAGATAAGAGCATTAGTAATGCTGGTAAATTCGATGCTAGGAATTTTCATATGGCAGACTGGACTCAATTAAAATAAAAATTGAAAATGGTTAATTAGGATACTGCATGATCGATCTACAGACAATTCAATTATAACTGCTATACAAATATGCAACAAATTATAGTGTTTCTATCCTATTAAAAAACCATAAATAAATATACAGTATTATTCCATAATGAACTGAAGTGCAAACTAAAATAAAAATAAATTAGTTAATGAAGGCTTGTGTTACATCTCGGGTGCATTAGCAAACAGTAATAATTCATGATTTATAATAAAATAAGTCAACCCATCGACATGAAAATTTGTTACAAAGATTCCTTAAATATTCTAAGCACTGAAATTTTGAAATGGATAAGAGTTTCTGTTCCAAATTTATAGTAATATTTTTATATGGGAAACTGGGGAGGGAATGCTATGAAATCAGAACTGAATTTATTTAATATGAAAACATACTTTCATTTAGGCACTTATATATATCCTAAAGTGCCTAATTACTCATAAAATGAAAAATAATGTTTTTCTACATTATGTAAACAAATTAAATAAATGATTAGTTTACAAAAAAAAATTATACTTATTTACTAATACAAAGTTACAAGGTAAGAAAGTAATGCCTCCTATATTTTCCCTCAGAAAATTTAATTCCTACAACTATGCCTTTTACATAAATTAATCCTCAATCATTAATAAACACACAAAATCACCATCGTTTTCTATGTGCTTCCACCATTTCTGAGTCAGATGCTGTATTTCAATCCTGTAAAAGTCCTTACTCTTGCTCCAGAGGGCTCTGCAAACACTGTGCTTGAGCTGGTCATCATCCGCAAAATGGGTTCCACAGAGAGCATCCTTCAAGCAGGCCGAAGAGGTGATAGTCAGAAGGTGCAAGATCCAGGCTATGAGAGGGGTGAGGAAGATCAGTGCACTCCAGTTTTGCAATGGGCTCCATCATGCGCAGACTGGTGGGTTTGTGCATTGTCGTGGAGAACCTCATTAAGGTTTTTGTCCGGTCAAACTCTACGGATGCGCACTTTCAACTTTTTCAATGTTTCCACATATCAATCTGAGTTGATTGTAGTGCCATGCTCCAAGAAGTCCACAAGCAAGGCACCATCTTTGTCGTAAAACACTGTTGCCATGACTTTACCAACAGAAGGCTGTCTGTAAATGTCATAATGGTGGCCCCAGTTTTCATCACCTGTAACTACGCGTGAAATAAAAACGTCTCCTTCACTCTCATAACACTGGAGAAGTTCCGTACGGAAGACTTTCTGGGCTTTGTTCTCACATGTCAGTACTTTCAGGATCCACCGGGTGCAAACCTTGTTGTAGCCTATTTCCATTATGATGGTTATCACAGCCGGTTTTTCCCTATATCTACTGCACAGCACAATTCGTGTGTTGTGATGCAGCAGTCCTCTTTGATCAGTGTGTCGATCCGGCTCTTGTTGTCTGTTGTCACTAATGTTACTGGCTGACCACTTCAGGACTTGTCAACAATGTTACTTTCCCCACTCTTAAAGTGTCTAACTGTACTACTCACATCTACAGTATATTGTCACCATAAACATTTTTGAGACACATATGGATTTTAATAGGATCACTTCTTCCTTGGTAAGAAATTCAATCATTACGTTTTGCTTAATACATATATCTGTAACATCCACCATTTTGAACTATTCATGTGCTGCATTCACAAGACTGATCCCGGCAAGACTCAATATGGTGAAATTAGAGACCTCTAGTGACCACTGAGTGACATGCAAAATGATCTACAGCACCACATTTGAGAGCAAAAAATTTAGGAGACATTACTTTTGTACCAGTCCTCATATATCAAAAGTAAATAATGTGTCCTGTCGTGATTGGGACAAGTTCAGTTAATCAGACATAACAGATCCAAATCCAATCAGACCTGATCGAGATCTAGATCAATGTTAACTTCAGATGTACTATAATAAAGTTAAAACGTAAACTCCTACAAAAATTGTCCAATTATGTTCTGACTATTTTGAGTTAGTCATCCTCTCCACAGTTTCATTACATATAATTCTACCAATTTAGTTGAGCAAAACAACATTATGTCAAATATAATCATTTCTGACTTAGAGTTTGCTATAAAATATCAAAAAAAATTATTACACTAGATTACTCAGAATTTCTGGAAATGCTGTTTTACTCAATTATTAATTCCTTCATTGCACTTTTAATAAATCAGTAAAATAAGGTATTTATTCTAAATGCTCAATAAGATTGTACAAAATACCTTAATTAACCACAAATTCCTGAACAAATTCACTGTTGACCGGACTTACCGGAAAAAAATGACTAGTAGGACTAATCAGCAATGACTGATGTGTACCTTGCATCTGTTCCTGTCTGATTAAGCTGGTGCTCTTATCTCGATGTTAAGTCAGCTCAATCAAACTTAACTCTCACAAGGAGTTCTCTCCTTTGTATCAAAATATGTTTTCATTTGTAAAATTACCTTTTTTTGTAAATAATTGTTAGATTTTCCCGGAAGTTTCGGGAGGCTGTAAAAATGTAAACCCCTGGCTTTTTGGCCGTGAAGGGCATTAAAGACTCTCTCTCTCTCTCTCTCTCTCTCTCTCTCTCTCTCTCTCTCTCTCTCTCTCTCTAAATCAATAGCACATCAAGAATATTAGAAACAATTGTCATCTAAATAATTTAATCCTAAATATATTCATGACCAACTTATTTTTTGTTCTAGCAGATTTATAACCACTAACCTATTAGTGGTTATGAATCAATCTGGAGCTGGGGTTATGTGATTTATACAGTCCTTTACTAAGGAATTCAACACAGTTAATCATTAACTCTTAAAATTAAAACTTGCATTTATGGTATTTGTAAGCCATCCTAGGATTGGATATATGATTATATCACAGATTACACACATCAGATCATTTATAATGCATCCACATCATATGAATTATCTTTTCCCAGAAATGTTCCTAAGGGATCATATCATTGGGGCCTCCTCTTTTCAATATGTATGAAAATGATTTGGCATCCACAGAGACCAGAGTGCAAAATTTTTAACTGTATGCACAAGTTATTAAAGTGTTTAAATCTTATAATTAACTTAATGACTGTATTGAACTTCAGTCCTTTCTTGAAAAGGATAATTCAAGTATGTGTGTACAAACACCTACAAGTACAAAGTGATATTTTATAAAAATCCTCATAAGAAAGATATGCAGTTTGGTTATATAGTCAAGCAACTGGTGTTATCGATTTTTAATATGTGATCTTGGTTTTAATTTTTTAACAATTCTTTCTATTCTTACATATCCAAACCAACACATAGAAGAATTGGATTCATTAAACACTATTCACCATATTTTTGTTGTTGGTATGGGAATTGCTGGTGCAAGAACTACATAGGCTGTATTGCACTTGATTTTTTTTGTAATGTGCAATTAACTGAAATATTATTTATCACCTATTAACTTTATTGTAATTTGCATGTCCCCTTTGGTCTCTGTGAGTATGTTCCTAATGTTACCAAATTAGAAAGCATTCAAATTGGCATAATTATGGAAAGTGCATAACTTATTCTATGCTATTATATCTCTTTTTATACTCTTGTTTTTAAAAACAGAAACAAAAAACTTTTTTTTCTTACCCAAATGTACTGAACTGATCATTTATGGCAAAGTAATTTGATATGCTATTTATTGAAACTTTTACATGAAAGTAATTCTGACCCTTTTAGCCCCTTTAATGTATCTATGCAATTTAAATCCAATCACGAATTATCTGAAGAACTGAACTTTATTCTATTTTATTAAGTTAAATACATAATATGCAAATTTCATATATATATATATATTAATAATTTACTAATTAGTAAAGAAACGTAACATTAAGCTGTATTTTAACAAATCCTTGATTAAATATCTATCATTCTATTATTTGAATAGATTAGGATTTATTTACGCTCTCCAAGTCAACATATAAGTCTTATATAGTAAGTTGTATTATACTATTAAGACAATTGTCATAATAGTATAAAGTGGGTGCATCCTCCTCTTGCTACCAGTACTGTCACCACATGGTGAGGCATGGACTCTAAAAGGCCTCTGCCGACCGGGCTAGCCGGGTGGGTAAAGTGCCTGCCTGGCAACCCAAAGGTCGCGGGTTTGAATCCCGCCTCGGGCTTGGATCAAAGTACTGCAAAAACCTTGGGAGGTGCATTATGGCCACAGAAGCTGATGTGCCAACAACTACCAAAAAAAAAAAAAAAACAAGGCCTCTGAATGTTGCATGAGATACGTTATACCTTATACCATGTAACCAGGACTACATCCTGTAGATCTGCAATAGTCCGTGGTGAAGAATCCAAATGCCAGATCTGTCAATCTTTGTAATCCCAGAGTCACTTTTGTATTCTGTGAACCACTCTCAAACAATACCAGCAACATGGGATGGCCCATTATTCTGCTGGAATACACTACCATCTGGAAAGACAGTCACCATAAAGGGGTATACTTGATCAGCCACAATAGATAGAAAGGCTTTACCATTTAGAGTGTGCTAGGGACTCCAAGAAATTTCCAAGAAAACATCCTCCATCCCAAAACACTGCCCCTCCCACCTGCCTGTTGCTGTACCCTTCAGCTACTGTCCACAAGGCATAGCAGGAAAGTGATTCATTGGTTTGATTTGATTTGATGTCTGTTTTACTGGTGCAAAAGCAACTGAGGCTACACGGTGCCAAGATCATAGCATAAAAAGTATAAAAGAAAAAAGGTTAACCTCTTCGTAACCTTTTAGAAAGGTTATCATGTCAAAAATATATACAAATATAAAATAGAGTAAAAGGTAGTACACATGGACAAAATATAAATGCTCAACATTACACGTATTTGTAAAAATTTAAAAACATCTTACATGTGGTCATTGTTTGATAAAATCTGAGTGTATTTGGCTCAGTCAGATGGGTAAAAATGGTAAAACATATTTTGTGCACCAGTAAAATTGTCATGGTCAATTAAAATATATTTTATAGTCAAAATGGTGTCCCATGACTCGCACAGAGGAGAGTCTTCAGTCCTCAGCAGGAAAGTGTGTTTAAGATGACTGTGTCCTATGTGGAGCTGAGCAAGAACAACTACGATTCCTATGCAGACTAGACTGTCACGTTCCAATTACAGACTTTATGTGATATAATTTATTTGATGTCTGTACATTCCATAATTTTGTATTATTTATAGCCTGTAGCCTGAAAATCCATGATTATTCATGAAAATTGCTAATTTGGCTGCAGTATTGGCCAAATCCTTTCCCCTAGTCCCACTGTGGCTAGGGATCAAGCAGAAGCAGACATCGAATTCACGTTCAGAGGGAAAGTGTGCATCTTCTACTAACCAGGACTGGATGAGAATTTTATCTCAAATTAATAAAGCCTAATAATAAGCTCAAAGAATCAGAATATAAAATAAACTGTTGGTACTGGCAAGTTCTTATGTGATCCAAGGCTAACTCTATAGTGTGCAGCTCTGCAGTGTATATGCCGCATTCAGGAAGAATCTGCTTGAATATAGTAGTATCTGAAAAAACCGCAGCAGCAGAGATTCTACACATGATTCCAACTTCGAGCCCCTTTGATCCCAGCTTCTGGCAAGAAGTCAGAATGTTCAGCTCGGCTGAGCGTTCATATGGTAATATGAACATGAAATTGACTTCAAGATTTAAACTACAAATTACTTCTTGGTAAACTGATATTAGGCCCACCTCATAGCTTCTTGTATCTGGAAGGCAAAACTAGCCATGCTTGAACTCTAGCAACAACACAAGCCACTATTACAGTGAATGAATATTCACTGCTGTGTCATCATCCTCAAGACCAAACTATTAACAAATGCTACAATAATTGTTCTGAATATTATATTCCATCTGCAAGAGTAACCTAGATCTTACAAAGGCATAAGGGATCAAACAAAATTCTCATAAGGCTAATTAACAGCTAAATGAGATCAGGCTACAAATTAAGTTTTAATTCCACAACTGAGGAGATATATCTGTAAATAGCAATTTTGCATTACTGAAAAAAACTAAATTTTATTCTATTTTATTAATTTAAATAACTGATATGCAAATTTTGTATACATTAATAATTTACTAATTTTAACTTCCTTGTCTTTTACACACCAGAGGACTACCTTGTCCTTTAGCATGTTTTAGTAGTATAATTTTCCATTACCCATTTGGTGTTTTTGAAGAATGTTTTTCTTTTGCATTTTTCTTTCTCATACCTAATTTCCATTTGGTAATGCAGTCGCAAGTTTACTTATATAAATATAAATTAAAGTTTATAAAAATAGGAATTAAAATATGAATTAAAGTTTATAAAATAAAATACTTACGCATTTTGTAATGCATAGTTATAACAATCTTTTACTTCAGATACCCTTTTATTATACCTAAATTTAAGGAAATGAAATTATCAGAATCAAAAGCTAGATCAGAAAGAGTGTTTGTATGAGGGGTGATCAAAAAATTTCAGGGACTAACTTTCTATCTTGAAGTTGCAACACCGTCACAAATTGTAACCTATTGTAACATGTTCAGTGACTCATCTTGACTTACTAACTCAAAATTCACTCATTTCTTTGCAGTCAGTTCTAATTAACATGCATTAAATTGAATGTGTTTATGTATTTTGTTACATTTTAAAACAAGTGATTTTAATGAGCAGAAATGCATCAAATTAGGGAAAAGTCTAACAAAACCCATGAAGTGTTAAAAATAGCTTTTGGAGAAGATCCTAAGTCATTCAAGGATTTTTCAGTAGTTCACAAAGTTTAAAGAAGGTCACTTGTCCATCAAATGTAATCCTCACCCTTTGGCTGCCCTTGAACTTCAAAAACCAATTATTCAATCACTTGTTTTTGTGATATGATCAGGAGTGATCAATGTTTAATTATCTGCAATGTTATTAGTGAAAGTGATATTTTTTTATGGGACAAGTCAATCAGTTTTAACAAGATTTGAGAATGTGACATGTTTCAGCCAAATTTTTACCTTGCATATAAGGATCTCTTTTCCATCATGCTGATGCTGACACAAGCTTTGTTTCTTTGTCATTACTAGTGATGAATCGTATGTGTATGGAAAAAATTGAGACTCCATCTTCTCCAAGGCCCAAAAAAAAGTATGAATCTAAATAAAATGTGAAGATCATGCTTATATTTTTGATTCACACTGTACTGTTCATTATGAATCTGTCCTGCTCAGTCAAACAGCACACCAGGAATATAACAAAACAGTTCTATAACAATTGTGTGATGCTTTTCTCACCAGATTTAGCTTTCTCTCTCTCTCTCTCTCTTTTTCCCATTAAGCTTAAAGCCCCCTTGAAAGTTCACATTTGCAATGACAGATTTGAAATTATTAGGAACATGATATAGGAATTATTATCAATTCCAGAATTTGCAAAAGCATCGGAATCAGTATATAAAATGCCAAGGAAACTATTTTGAAGGAAATATATCTGAATAGCTGGGAGGCTTCATTTCCCAAATATAACTTCAGTCACCAAACTTTTTGATCTCACCTCAATTTATACTTTCTTTAGCAAAAGGAAGTGTAAATAAAATTAAACTATTATCATTAAAATTAAATTTATGATTTGATTTTCCATATGTTTGCATTTCAATTATTAAAAATATGAAACTATTACATAATCAAAATCAATTAGTATATACATATGAATACTAAACAAAACCAGAATTTTCACAATAAATGGTTCATAACAGAAATGCAATTTTCATCAATGAACAGATTATTCTATAGTCTTTTATAGTTTCTTTGTACGATTTTCTTCTCACCACATATGAACAAGCTTTTAACTTAGAACTCATTTATTAACTAAGCAGAAAAACAAATACCTGAAACTGAAACTCAACAAATAAACATTCTGGTGGATAAATAAGAATAAAATCACAAGTAAACAGAATTTGAATTAACAACTTCAAGTCCTATTTCTTTCTTTAAAATTTATTAAGAAGTATTTTACTATGTGTAGTTGGTTGGCTGTTGCTGGATTTTTTTTTTGGCACAGAGGCAACGTTGGCCATAGATAGGCACAGCCTATCTATTACAGTATTATGTGACAATGACGTTGACGTTTCTTAATTATGGTTTATATCTGGTTAAAATATCCTATTAGTTTTAAATAAGTAAATATATTTTCAATGTTGTTATCGCCTAGGATTTGTGATAGTCAGGGAATCCTGAATATTTATAGGGAGATGGAAGGCTGATTGTCGCGCCATGTGGTATTGTGGACATTCTATGAGGAAATGTTTTACAGTAAGTTGACAAGAACAGTGAAGACATACTGGAGGATTTGATTTAGTGAGTAAGTACAGGTGTGCTAGATGATTATGTCCAATGCGCAGTCTGGTTAAAATGACTTCTTCATGCTGATTCTTACGAAGACTTGAATTCCATGGCCGAAGTTCATGTTTTATTTGAAACAGTTTATTGTTTGGTTCATTTTGCCACATTTGTGACCACTGAGTGTGGAGAATCTGTTTTATGATAGGTCTGTAATCGGAATGTGGAACTTTGTAAAGCCTTAAGTTTGTATTTGTAGGATTCTTTGCTGCTCGATCAGCACTTTCATTACCTTCAATGCCTGCATGTCCTGGGATCCAACAGAAATTTACTTGCACTCTTTTGTTTTTGAGCTTCACAAGATCTATGTGTAGTATAACTTAAACTTCATAAAACAATTTAGAACAATTCAGTATTAGTAGAGGCAAGTTCATGCAAGAAAGCAAGTTAACAACATCATCAACCCCAAAGAAAACCCACTTACCCCACCTATATATCCCTGAAAACAATCCATCTGATCCTTCCTTAAATTTATTCAAACTACCCTCTTTCTCAAAAACACATAGCATTTATTCCAACACCAATTACTCTCTGGCAGAAAGCAAATTTCTGTGTATCTATCCTGCAACCATCCTTATCTAATTTAAATTTATATCCCCTTGTGTATTAAAATATCTGAAGGAGTCATCCCAGAAGGAGTAAAGATGCCATCTGCATTTAGTTTATCCAATCCATTTCAAGCATTAAACATTTGTGTATCTTTCCGGATGCTGCAATTTACAGAACTGAAGACTTTCGTGGAAAGAATACCACTTTGTGCCATTCTCTGAACTAGTTCTAACAGATCCATACCTGTCCTAAAATGAGGCTTTCAAACCTGTATGGACTACTCAAGACACAGCCTATTATTTTCAAACAATCATTTGCTTTGTCTCTACTGAAATAGTTCTGTATAAAATTAAGAGTCCCATGAGTAGTTGTAGCAGCCTATGCACTGCTCAGAGAACTTCACATTGGTTTGTATAATTACCCCATGTTTTTTTTTTTTTAATTCTCCACTACCTTCAGTGTGGTACAAACTAATTAGTGTTATTTTGTGATTGCTGTTACTCAAATGAAGCACCTTGCATTTATCAATTTCCAACTTTTTAGCATATATCTGCATAATTTATCCAGGTCTTGTTAGAGCAGAATACCCTCATTACTGTCATTAACGTTTCCCTCACTGTCCCCCCACCAACCTTTGTATCATCAGAAAATGTAAATATTAAATCTGTATGCCTTCATCATCATTAATACACTGAAAACAGTAACAGGCCCAACCTAGAATCCTGAGGGATGCTCGGTTTTCTGCCAGTTAACCAACCCTTTATACATAGCAATAACCTGCCCGTAATGCCACAGTGCTCCAATTTCTACAGCAGTCAATCATGTGGAAAAGGAACAAAGCTTCACTGGAATCCAAGTAAATCATGACAAAAAAATATTATGTTTTTACATCCAGTTCCTTTGTGACTATCCCAGAGTAGCTAATCAGACTGGTCAGACACCTCTGCTTCACAAATCTGTGTTGTTGTTGCTATTGCTATATAACAGCATTCCCATCAAGATGTTTCTGCACTACTCCTTTACCCACTTATTCCATTAACTGCCCATTGTAAACAAGTCAAACTTTTTTTTTTTTCAATGAAAACTCCCAAACATGAAAGGTATTAGAACTTACATCGATGAGCCAAAACATTATGACCACCTACCTAATATGATGTTGGTCCTCCACGTGCAGCCAAAACAGTTCATACCCAGCGAGGCATGGACGCTACAAGATTTCTGAAGTGTTTTGTGGTATCTGGTACCACAACACATAACCAGTAGATCCTTTAACTCCTGTAAGGTCTGGGGTCGAGATGCCGCAGATTGGAGTTGCTGTTCCACCACAAACCACAGTTGCTCGATGAGGATTGATGTCTGGGGAATTTGGAGGCCAGGGCAATACCTGGAAGTCTCCCCATGTTCCGTGAAACAGTCTCAAACAATCTGGGTGGTGTGGCATGGCGCATTATCCTGCTGAAAGACAGCACCGCCAGAGGGGAAGGTCGCTGCCATGAAAAGGTGCACCTGGTCAGCAATGATATTTAGGTACATGGTAGATGTCAGAGTGCCCAGCACATGGATGACTGGACCTAGGGTATCCCAGCAGAACATCACCCAAAGAATGACACCACCGCCACTGGCATGTTTTCATCCCACGGTGCATCCAGGCACCATCACTTCCCCAAGTAAACGACGAACATGTACCTGGCCGTCCACATGCAACAGAAAAACAGGAAACGTGATTCATTGGACCAGATGACGTTCTTCCAATCATTCAAGGTCCAGTTTTGATGCTCGCATGTCCATTGTAGGCACTGTCACTGGTGAACCATGGTTAGCATGGGCACTCAGAGCGGCCTACAGCTACGCAACCCCATTTTCAGCGGGTTCAATGTACTGTGTGTTGTGACACATTACTCCTGTGTGCCGACCAGGCTAGCCGAGTGGGTAAAGTACCTGCCCGGCGACCCAAAGGTCGTGGGTTCGATTCCCGCCTCGGGTTGGATCAAAGTACTGCAAAAACCTTGGGAGGTGCAATATGGCCACAGAAGCCGATGTGCCAACAACTACCAAATCAAAAAAAAAAAAAAAAAAAAATTACTCCTGTTACCAGCATTCCAATTACCGAAAAGTTGCGCCACAGTCGCCCTTCTGCTGCCACATACCACCCAAGAGAGCCTTCACTCACCTCGAGCATCGATGAGCCGTGGTCGTCCAACACCTCGCCAGTGGTTCATGGGTTTTCCCTCCTCAGACCACTTTCGATAGATACTAACCACGGCTGACAATGAGCACCCCCACCAGTCGTGCCGTTTTGGATATGCTCTGATCCAATCGTCTGGCCATTACAATTTGGCCTTTGTCAAACTTGCTTAAGTCCGCTGCCCTTCCCATCTGAAGAACACGAGTAACACTGATTAATGGAGCTCAGTATCAGGTGTTTTTTATACTGTGTCCTGACCCGCACATGTGGCCCAGTTCACCTGCAGTTTCTTCGATTTGCATAACGACTTGCTGGACATAATGTTTTGGCCCATCGGTGTATAGTACTTAGTACTGCACATGGGGATGAAGTTTAAGAAGATGAGAGAAGACAGACTTAAATTTCTGTAGATTGTAATTTTCAGGAAATAGGTGTGAAGTGGGGTTATTCCATAAAACTGAAACAATAAATAGAAAGAAAAGCTGGTTCTGATTGCATCTGAAGTTGGACAGTAAAAGGATGCTGACTGGTTATGGCATGTGTTTGGCCTGGTGTGTGTGTGTGTGTGTGTGTGTGTGTGTGAGAGAGAGAGAGAGAGAGAGAGAGAGAGAGAGAGAGAGAGAGAGAGAGAGAGAGAGAGAGAGAGAGAGAGAGAGAGAAGGGGGGGGATATTATAGAAACTAATTTGGAAGAACGCTGCCCATGGAAGTATCTATAAAAAAAGGATGCAGCTTTTTTTATAACATCTATGAGCCAGAGAATGGAAAGACTGTGAAAGAAGTAGATCATTAATTAACCTAACTGCCCTCTTTTAAATGGAATCTAGAAGCCTGAGAGAGGTTATATGGGAACAATATTCCATGGTAGGTCAGGTTTGAGATTTATACAGAGAGTAGCTGTTCAGAAGAAAAGTATTGCTGAGAGCAAAAGAGAAAACCCAGTTTTTAAGTGCAGAGGAAGCAATATTTGTGATATGCATATGCCAAGGGAGATTAGAAATCAGGGTAATCCGTAATAGAGATGTGTGATCTTGTCTATAAATCTGAGTATCATGAGGAGAAGCATAGGAACAGAAGAATGCTTTTTGCAAAGCAGAGGACAGAATTGAGTTTTAGAAGGATTGAAATTAATTAAGTTATCTTTGCCCCACTGGAAAATTATATGGAGAACAGCATTTAAGGAATTGGTAGTGGATATTCAAGAAATTGATGCTGTTTGTGCAGGGCAATGCTTCTCAAACTGGAAAGTAGAATGTGATGTGCTATCATCAGCAAAATTATGGATAGCATTTCTCATCAATGGAAGATCATTAATATATGAGAGGAAAATAGTGAGAGAAGGAACTGAATCTTGGAGAATACCAGCATTAGTGAAGAAGTAAGAAGACAGAGCCATCTACTATCACCCATAGTGAGTGGTCAGAGAGAAAACTGGATACCCAATTACAACAGTTGGCAAACCATAAGATGGAAGCTTATTTAAAAGACATTATGCCAAACATGATCAAAAACCTTTGAAATGTCAAGAGAAAGTACTTGAGTTTCACCAAACTTTTCTATTGAATTTGTCCATAGATGGATAACACAGGCCAGAATATCACTAGTCGATTGACACCGACAGAATCCATACTTGCGATCATTGATCAGATGGAAGGTTTCTAGATAGTTTAAGAGTTGGTGATTAATTGATTTCAACATTAATTCAGAAATGTTGTTATTTGGTTTTTAGGAGCATTAGCAACTAAGGCCATATTGCTCCAGGATATGCGGTGGTCATTTCCTGACCTTTCCACATCCTCCGTATTTGATGGTGACAGGCTCGAACCCCGGTTTAATCAAGAAGCGTGTGCTGCGCACTACTGCTCCTTCCCACCTGGCTATGGAGACGCCTAATTCAGAAAGGGTATAAGTAAATGCAATGGGAAGATAATTAGATGGGAGGGATTTGTCACCCTTTTTAGGAACTGGCTGGATATGAGAAATTTCCAAGCAGAAGGAAAACACTTTTGGAATAAGAAAATGAAAAAAGGTGATGCAGAACAGGAGTAAGTTCAGGAGTGTAGGTTTTGAAAATAAGTGGAGAAATATCATCAGGACCTAGAGCTTTCTTATCATCAAGATTGTCTTATCATCAAAATCCTTCTGATGGAAAACCACAGGAGACACTGAATAGTGTGTACTGGGAATGGTGGGTAGTGGTTTACAAAGATCATCAACACATCAGTTGGAAAAAAAGTAGGATGCTAGTAGGCAAGCTTTATCTTTGGCTGAAGTGGCAATAGAACCATCTTGTCTTCACAGAGGTAGGAATAGAGATGGGCAAAAGTTGCGGACAATAGCTTTGGCGACCAGAATGTTCGACTACCATTTGGACAAGAAGCAAGTTTTCTACTCTTAGCCTGTTTGAAATCTAGTTTGGTGTGATTAATAACTGCTTTACAATTGTTGTGAGCATTGGTGTAGGCAGTAAATGAACCTGGAGATTTGGATACAAGCCAATTACGATATGCAACATTCTTCTCTTGAACAGCCTTAGAACATTTATTGGAAAACCAGGGTTCAGATAAAGGACAAGATTTTAAGATGGAGTGTGGAATAAAAGAGTTCACCCATACAAGAACATTAGTCTTCTCTAATAGCAAAGTATTACTTATTTGAATTACTTATTTGAAGTCTCATGAAAAATTTCACAATATGAGATGTTACAATAATGATGCCAATGTACAAACTTTGTTTGCCTAAGATATTAAACAATGTAATAATAATGCAAATGCACTAACCAATGTCATAGTTTTAATTTTCTTAAAGAATCTTAAGCGCTTTCTTGGCATCAAGGTTTTTCAAAATTCTTCTGACCTCCCTTTGACAGACAACCACAGAGAGAGAGAGAGAGAATCAACAAGATATGGGTTTAAATTACATTGCTTTCAAAATTAAAATTCCAAAGTAGCCATATCGACAATAACCATATATTGATAACACAAGTATAATGTAGCAATTCTGTCTCCTGTGTATTCCATATATGCAAAACATGCACATGCAGAATAGTGGTTACTACATCTGGCTAATGTATATTCTGAATGAAACCTTCATATGCACCACACAGCCCCAATTTGGCTATTATTTTTATTATTATTATTTTTTTATCTTTTTTGCTTTACTATAAACAATAAACTGATGAATTGTTTAATTTCACCATTGCAACTAGCTGTTGGAGCAGTAGTAATACTGAAAAATCTTTTAAGACAGTTTCAAGTAAAATAGACAAATATAAAAATAGAATAATAAACTGACAAATGAAAAATAGCAGAACAAATGGATTTCAGCACTGGAACATTATATGATGGGATAGTCACATCACGAAAACAACTAAATATCAAAAAGTGAAGTTTATTTTAAACAGATTTGCATTCTGAAAGTAACTTAAACAGATCAGCACAGATCAGAAACAGATTTAATTTTCATAACTTTCAGCTAAGCACTTTCAATACTAAAAAAGTATCATAAAATCTAAAACATTTATCATATTGCAAAAACAAAAATTTTATCAATAACATATACCCCTTGAATGTTTCAAAGAACTGCTGTATATAGGAATGTGTCTGCAACACCTCATCACGAAACAAAGTGTGCACCCATCCTCCATGCAACGCTCCCTGGAAGAGTTCTTGGGCCGGAGGTTGGCTCAAATACTGATGAATTAAAGTAAAACCAACTAAGGAGAAAAAGATAAATAATTAAAAAATACTATGCAAACTGAAGAACATTTGACATTACATTTTATAGAAAAAAAAAAACAACTTAAAACTAAATAATTCTACATGCCAGTATTGCCTGTGAGTCTTCTATTATAATAGACAAAACTATCTTTAGTAATATATAATAAAGTATAAGGAGTAAAAACCTGAGCACTCCCCAACATTTCATTCAAAACTAATGTATGCAATAATACTAAATATTGCTATGAAGATTCCTTGTTGTCTTCATGTAAAAATTATTATTTTTAAATCTAATTAATGATTCCCCACATAATTTTTAAATTAAATTTAAAATAATATGATAACAACATAACTCAATATTTAATAACTCAAAATATTTATGTCCACATATATAATTCAAGTATTCATCTATTTTAATCTGTATCTTGTGAATCATATGTCATGAAAAAAATAAATAAAAACAAAAACAAAAACGTTTAATTTGGTTATGTATAGTCTGAGAAATAATACTTTTCATTTTGAATTTTCAATCATATGCCCTTCTTACATATCATTCTTTATTATAGCATGGAAGACACACACACACACACACACACACACACACACACACACACACACACACACACACACACACACACACACACACACACACACACACACACACACACACACACACACACACAGCGTTTCAAAAATGATGGTCAATAATTTAAAGGTGAAGAGTACAAATTAAATAAGCAAAAAAGTCCCAGTGAACATCGGGCCACAAATGAATTGTTTAGGAGATAATGCACATTTTCCATTAAGATCTGCCACTATGGGAGCACTCTAGGAGGGTAGTCTGTATTACTGAGACCTTGTACATGCCGGTAGGGGTACAGTAGTAATAGTAATCATGGCTATAGTAATAGTAATCGTGGCAGTGATGCAATAAAGCAAGCATATGAGCTAATGTAGCATCAACCAAAAAAAAAAAAAAAAATTCACACAACCATTCCCTCTAAATGTATGTCCAGTTCCTCCTTGAATTTATTTAACCTATCAACTTCCATAATGACAGATGGAAGTTTGTTCCAGAAATTAACCACCCGCTGGCTAAAGGCAAATTTCCGCACATCTATTCTACATCTATCTTTCCTCAATTTGAATTTATGCCCCCTTAGGTTCATAATCTGAACAAGTGGAAGAATCCCATCAGAATTCAACATGCTCAACCCATTCAAGGCCTTATACACCTCAACCAGATCACCTCGCAGGTAGCCCACCGGGCTAGCCGGGTGGCTAAAATGCCTGCCTGGCAACCCAAAGGTCGCGGGTTTGAATCCCACCTCAGGCTCGGATCAAAGTACTGCAAAAACCTTGGGAGGTGCATTATGGCCACAGAAGCCGATGCGCCAACAACTACAAAAAAAAAAACCTCACAGGTGCCTAGTCTCCAGCCACTGCAACTTGCAGAACTTAAGCCTCTCTTGGTAAGAGAAGCCCTTCATTCCCCTCACCAATCTTGTTGCCCTTCTCTGTGCACCCTCAAGCAAATCTACATCCTTCCTAAAATGAGACCTCCAGACCTATGACTCAGTACTACACTCTTGCAGAGCAACCCTCCTTGTCGAAATTCCTGGATTTTGTTCTATTCTTTCTAACACCTTTTCCTCAACATCAGGTGTTAGGCTTCTGGGCCTACCTGCTCATACTCCATGTGCAAAGTGCCCATGTTCTCTAAGGCGTTGATGTACCCTGATGAATGTGCACCTGTTGGGTTGACTTCAGTTGGGAAATGCTTCTTGGTACAAACAAGCAGCCTCGAGTGCACTGCCATTGGCTTTACCATACATGAAGTGCATGTCTGCATACTCTTCGTTGCTGTAACCTCTTTCCATGTTGACTATCCTTTGACAAGTACTAGTATGCCAGCACGTCTCTAGCATTGAGAAAGGGGAAAGGAAGAGAATGAGCATAACCTAACCTAAACAAACAAGTCAGTGGTGGATCCCAACTAGAATATGCAATATCTAGAAAACGATTCACTTAAGGACCCATGTTTACTAGGCTTTTTCTGCATATTGCAGTCTGTACAGTTCACCTTTAAATTATTGATCATCACTTTTGAAACACCCTGTATATAGATATACTCAAATTTGGAATGGAAATGACTGACATGAGTAAATAACTAAGGTATCCCATAAGAAACTGACCATGAATTTGCTAATTTCACTAGAAACTTCATGGATAGTTAAATGTTGATTCCTCCTAATCAGAATGGATCATGATTCATTGGTTCATTTAGTTCATTCCTTGCATCATTTAGCTTTTGCTAAATGATGCAAGGAAATATACAAAAAAAACTAACTCCTCCCCTTCGATCCTCCTTATTTCTCTTACAATCACCGTAATGAAAATTTTAATCACCTGTTTCAAAGTAGCACCATGTCAGATATCAACATTTACTGATATTTATGCATTCCAAAAAGAAACTCTCAAACACCAGAACAATCATTGAAAACAAGGATGTCTAGTCTTGCCCCACATAAGTACAATTAGGTTAAAGCAATGCTCTCAAACTCTTGGTGGCATAGTGGATTTAATCTGAAAATTGAAAAAAAACAAAAAAAACAGAGAAGTTTATATGACGTGATCTAGCTGTTCAATGGTTGAATACCAAAAAGGTTACATCATTTAAGAATTACTACGCTTAGCTTTAAATTACTTTATATGGTTTATGATAAGTCAAGGGTGAGTGTAAATTCATTTCCAAACACTTTTATATTTGGACCCTGCTTGTTAAAGCAATAAATCTCAGTATTTCTTAGCTGGTAGACATGATCAGAAGACAAGATCAGAAGTTTTAAAAACAGCTAATGAGAGAGAATGGTTAGCAATTCAAATAAAGTATAGCAAAAATAAATTCTTTGGCAATAATATAAATAAATATGCCTTTATATTAATCCATGTTCTTCATTACTATGCAAGTTAATGAAAGTACATTTTCTTGAAATGAATCTTCACTGAGAAAATAGAATCACCATCTTGAGAGATGTAACTTAAAAGTATTAAGAAAATTTAATGTTTCTATGCCCTTTACAATAAAATAACTCAAAATTAAACTGGTACTTACAAACAATCCACCTTTCCATAACATCAAGAGACAAATATTCACAAGGCATCTGAAAATAAAATTTTCGTATAATTGGCAAGTACATGAAAAAAAAAATAATAATAAATAAATATTCATTTCTGATTTATCACACTAACTTTTATTTTAAAATCACTCTATTTTTAAAATTGTACCATATAGTCACATGCAACAATATTTTTTTACTGAGAGATGGGGGGGGGTATTTTCTTCTTGCTTTAGGCTATACACAGCTTTGGAAACTGAACTGACTTGGCAAGCTAATTCTTATACACAGCTATGGATGTAGTTTGACAAATCAAAATTTTAAAAGAGCCTTTTTTTTTTTTTTTCTAGCAATTTTATATCATTACAAATGACGAAATGAATATGATAGTATGAGCACACAATCATATTTCAAATTCTGTCTTTCTGTAAAACAGGAGCTGCACACATTCTTGAGGTTATCATAACAGGCATTTTCACCACAGAAGCAAAGTGTATAATTATAATTTCATGGTATACTGTGTAAATCGTAAATGTCACTGTCAAAGTACAGTTACTTTGTGATCATAGAAGGCAGCCCTTTTGTGTGCTTTGTGCATAAAAATCATTAAATACAGGAGATGCCATTTAAAACCCATGCTGATGATAATTATTAGGGCATGTGGCAAGTTGAGATTAGGCAGCTGATACAAATTACAAGCTTTCTATAATTGACCCTTTTTCTTAGTATATTAACTTGGTTTTTTATGAAAATCTTACTCCTTAAGTTGCAAAGCATGCAGATGTTAGGTTTACCCAGTTATTTTTACTCTATTCAAATGAAATTTATTGAATTTTTAATAGTGAAATTAGAACAAAAACATTTCTTGAAGGGCACTGAAAGTTACCACTGAATGAACAGAGTGCAAAAACAGTAAAAGTAGTGTGTAAAAATAGTCGTAAAAGAGCTAAGTATTAAATAGTATGTGTGCTTGGAGGTGGGGATTACATATTGTGAAACAAAACCTATCACATTTTCTTATGCTTCCTAAAGTCAAATCACTGTAGACATTTCTTCCAAATCTAATCCTGGTTTGATTTGGAAGAAATGACACCAATACCAGATTGCCAGCAAAGAAATACACACCTTGGATTTAAAATAATGAAACAAGCACATTCCTTTTCTTAAACAAGTGTTTTATGATTTCAGTGATGTTCACTGGTAATTTATCCAAGCAAAGGTGTACATATTTAGCAGAGCCATATAAAAACTTCAAGGCCCATAAAAGCTGTTATTTCCATGGATAAATATGAGCTAAGACAGAGATACCAATCTGCATTTGATCCAAAAAGTCAAACAGGAAATGATTTTTACTATGGGAAATACGTAGAATAATTACTGGACATCTTTTTTGCTGTCTTTCTGATTCTTCTTCACTTTTTGTTTTAAGTTTTTATATAAGAATAAGCTTATATCTCTCAAATTTTTAACTTTGATAAAAGTAAAAATGAAAGTAAAATAAAGCAGTCTTAATCAGGACAGAGATTGAAAAAAAAAAAAAAGAAAAAAAGTTGGTTATTCAAATTAACTTGAAATTTAAAATTTGTTTACTGACAACTGTATGTGATGCTTACCGTTTCTGTTTGTGCAGGATTCAGCATTTGGGAAGGGCTTGCCACTAAACTTAGCATTTGACTTTTCCGCCAGTCATCTACTGTTAAATTGCGCCTTGGAAAAACTTGTTGCAAAGACATCAGGGCTTGAAATAAGAGCTATATATAAACAAATTAACTATTAGTAATACATCCAAACAAATCTATAGTTATTATTCACAAATTGTCATTAGAAAAGAAACTTCTTAAGAATATTCAATGACATTTATAACATTCAGCAGTTTACATTCGGTGCCCACTTTATTAGGTACATCTAGCTATTATGTTCTGTATTACACTCTGGCATAACGACAAAAATCAGGGGATTCTCCTATTACTTATTTGGCAAGAATGCTATCATCAACCATATTTAGTAGTCACATGAACTCAAATGTACATACTACTGCACTCACATTGACCACAGTCACATCAGGCCAAATAACATAAAATCCCCCTTTTGCCAGCAACACAGCAATGAATTGTCTTATGGATTTCAATAACTTCTGGTAACACTCTGGCAGTATGCCAACCTATGCACACCGGCCAGTACTGCAATTTCTGTACAATGGATGCCAATGGTTCACAATGCTAGGCCCTCTTGATGTTATCTTGTTGGACGTTGCAACTCTTGTGTTCACTAAAATTTTCTCCAATTAAAATCAAAGTCTCAACAACTCTGCAGTAAAAACACACTTTAACTCATGGACAGAAAACCCAAGTATCTCTTTTAATTTAAAAACTTAAGAAACAATATCTGTTTAATAATTTTGTCTCACTATGCCTGGTCATTGGTTTCCATCTAATACTAAACACATTCCAGTTACCTGAGTGAACTGTGATTCTACTTTTTATGTAACTAAACAGAAGAAATAAAAAGTCCTGTTTTAGAAAACAAAGTAATGCTTTATTTTGTTTTCTAAAATGTTAAAGTCTTGTTTTAGAAAACAAAGTAATGCTAATGTAATTTCTTCATAAACAATTTGGGGAGATTTAGAATGCATGAATAATTTTACAAAACTGCTTGGAATATAAAGTTCTTAGTAATGTAAAACAGTTTAAAAACTTTTCAACACTGAACTATAAAAGATTTAGTGGCCACTCTGTTTAATTCTAAAGTAAAACAGTAAATTCTAAAGTAATTGTCCTTTAATTAACATGCAATGCTCTTTAGAACCACTATTGATAACATGATGAATGTTTATGGTCACCTTTATATGAATGCTGTCCTTAAGTTCTTTAGACGCCAACATCCTTGACGATATTGGGAAATAATAATAAAACCTTTCCTACCTTGTTCTTGTTTAATATTATGTAAATATTTTTTTAGATCTCCAAAAGACAAACCTGTTACTATAAGGCTGAAAACTTCAAAACTAAAACATTCTGATCCTTTAATGTAGAGCAGCATTTAGGCTTTTTTTACAACTTGAATTCCTGGATCTCTTGTAACATTATAACATATTCCTTCATGTAGAGAACAAACGCATCTATTTTGCTTACAACTGTGAACATTAACTTGGAATTTCTGTAGAATTTCCAAAAACATACATAATGTAAAATTCCAAAATTTTCTCCATTATAATCCCTTACCCTTCTTCTCTAGCACCACTAGTGGTCACACGTGATGAGTGTATTTCAGTTTCAACATTGTGTGGCATTATGCCAAAACTAATGCTTCAAATTGTTGTCACTCAGAGTAATGATGAAAACATTTACAGTGTGTGACTAGAGTTGTGTAACTCTAGTCACACATTGTGACTAGAGTTACAGTGTGTGACTAATGAAAATGTAGCAGCTTTGTTATAAGGCAATAAAAATAACAGGTATATAACAATATATATGAATTGTGAATACAAATCCTTGAAGTTTTCAATTTGGTTCAGTTTGTTTTCAGAAAATAATAAAGAATACTTTCAGGAAAGTTTATTATAATAAATGAGTCTTTAAGAAAAAATATATGCAGCATAATAAAGGTGATGAAAGTTATGATGAGCTATTATTCACAATCTACAATCTCGCACATGCTATATCAAACTGAGAACTGTGGATGGCCAATGAAGAAGAGAGAAACTCCTATAATGTTCCTTCCAACAAGATTTAAGCATGATAATATGGTCCATTATACTGCTGGAAATAATTGTTGTATATGAGAGATAGGCAGCCAACATGATGAGAGGATGAAGGGTTCCTAATCCATAATAATGTTAAAATATGGACTTCCAGAAAAACGTGTTCCAGACCAATATACTTCCTTTATCAGACTATAGTGTTGTATTTATACATGATAGGTCCATTGCTTTATGTTGTTACCATACTCTAACTCTGCTATCAGCAAAATGCAGAGTGAAGCAGGATTTACCAAAAGATCAAACTGATTTTTCCTTAGGGAAATTCAAAGGTATGGTGATGTCCAGCAATGTCATTTACTAGACAGTGCAATGCTTGGCACATCATGATACACTATTTTTTCTAACAGTGTAACATCTGTTGGCCTGTACAATCAAGGATTGTACAGCCAACTTGATAAGGCAATTGTAAGCCTGCAGTTGGAATGCTGAGTCCAAGCAAGGAGACCACTTGAAAAAAGACTGAGCTTTTTGAAAGGGTTCAAAAACAGGTGAGATCTGGTAAAGGGTGCCCATATGAGAAAATATTTCACATATGTGGGCTGCAGAGCTTAGTAAGTAAGCACCATGAGGGGGGGGGGATCGAGATCTATGTGGCTTTGGTGAAAATTTCACTCTTATAAAGGATATACCAGAATAGGGGAAAGAGATTCAGAGTGGATTATAAAAAGTTTTCTTTCAGCCAGTGAATTGTTAATTACTGCAAGCTACCTCTGTAGGTTATTCAGGGTGACAGCAGTCAGCAGTCACAACAATTAAACAATCTGGTGGATCATGAAAACTGAGAGATAATGTCTGGCCCCCAAAAGCATCCCTACAAAACCAAAAAGTGAAGTTCCTGATGTTAAGATGATTATTCACAAACACGGGCACTGTTTTGTTTGATTGATTGATTGATTTAGTTTTTTAAGGTGCATTGGCAGCTAAGGTCATAATGCGCCAAGTCAAGACTGTTTTGTACAGGCAGTATTCACACGCATGGATAATTTGGTTTGCAATGGGAGTAAAGCTGTTCACAAGTTCCCCATAATGCCAACAAAAGCAACATGCAGTGGCCATGGTGCCATACCCATCATTTGTGAAGTATGAGAAGAATTCAACAATGAAAAGAATTCCTATAAAACAACAAGTTTGGGTTTGGAAAATGCTACCAACTACAGTCAAATGAAAAGTTCGGAAGCAGCAGCACTGGTCAAAATGTCACATCACGTATTAATATTTTGGACAACTCTATGCAATATTATAAAATGAGATTTTCCATTTTTTGGCATGTCCAACAAAGCCAAGCTTTTAAGCACCTGGTCTAAGAAAAATCAAAGTTCCTGGCTATCCTGGAGCTCTGATCTGGATTAGACCTATACGACCAACTTTGATTGCTGTGTTGGCAACTGCAATAAAGAAGGAATGGAGCCATATTTCACCAGGAAAACGTTTTCCACACAATCATTTTGACCAAATGTGAGCCAATGTTGTTAATTTTTTTTAATAAACATCCACTTTCTTCTATATTATTAGTGTGTCAGAATACTTTTGGGAGGATAGCATTTTTTTCTAAACCTAAGAGTTCCTGTAGATAACAGATCTCAGATACCTGGGACTAGGGAAATCACAACTGCATTGTACTTTGTACTTTTTTAGGTGTAGTTCTCTCTCTCTCTCTCTCTCGCGCGCACACACACACACACACACACGCGCGCGCGCGCACGCACACACGCACGCACGCACACGCACACACAGTGCCTATTGTTTTCACAATGTCTGTCTGCATGGAACAAAGGGACTTCCAGTGGTTGAGCTAAACCAAATTTCATTAAAATCACAGATAGAAATCCAACAATTATTATTTCTTTTTTTCATACAATCTGTATGGAAAAAAGAAATTCACACATTAAATGGAGTTTTAATCTGCGAATTTCGTCACATTCACGATCACGAGTCTTGCTACGCAAGACTCGTGAATGTGACATTGCTTACGAAGAAATACTTATATACAGAGAGAAAAGAGACTTAAAAATGGGGGGGGGGGGGTAACACAGAAGGCGAGTAATAAATAGTACACAGTTGTAATTAAACTAAATGGCTAATTTTAGGAAACACAAACCTATAGAGTTTTATTAACTATATTTACTTTTCATTTCTATTAATCACAGAAAATGAAAAAATCATTTAATTTAAGAAAAAAAATTTAAAGCACTGTAATTTAATGCACTGTGTATATTAGCTAACTTGTTTCTAATTACAAATACACAGAAATTCCAACAGAAAATAAAAAAAAAACAACCACCATAATTATAGGAACAAGTGATAGCTTTCTCTTGGCATGATTTTTTTTAAGTGTGCGTATATGTGTCTGTTGTGTGTACACTCAAGAATTATTACTAATAACACAAAATCTTGGATACTTGGGATTTGGAAAATCATGAATGTATTGAACTTTTTTCTAATTAAGAATACATAAAAATTTCAACAGACAAAAAAGTAAAATTACTATAATTATATAAACACGATAGTTTTGCCTTGATAATATTTTCAAATAAAATTAGTATTGTAGTTACCTTTGAATGAGGAATAAACTCTTCAGATAATTTTTTAAGTGGAGGATCATAATCTACTATCATTTGTCCAAGACGGGGGAAACTGCTATCACTAGAAAACATGAAATAATGATTTTTTTCAAGTCTGCCTTTTTTCTCTCAAGCATATAATAATAAACTTTTAATATTACTGCTCATATATTTCTCTCCTTATATAATTAAAGCATTTTTCATAGCCTTGACCAGGGATAGGAACTGGAAACCACTAAACTCTAAAAATCAACTGCAGAACACGTTTAAATGAAAAACTATTAACCCAGTGAGTTTTCCAAATGTATGTGGGTTTCAGTGAATTTCCAACAGAAGCAAGTTCTGCATAGTGAGTTTTTTCATGGAATAATGACATTTTTTTTAAAAATTAAAATTTTCTGAAACAATGTGTTTAAATATTAAATTGTTATTTTGACCTTACAGCCCAACAAAACAAAAATAAAATTACTATCAAAAATCTAATAAAAATATTTAAAAAATTAAATTAAAAACTCTTACCTGCTTTTTTTTAATGTAACAGTATTTTTTACATCTATTACATTAATAATATTATTCAGGCCAAATGGTGCAAGGAGATGAATTTATTCTGCATCAGACAAAAAAAAAAAAAAACTTGAGCTAATCACAATTTGTCCATTTGTAAAAATGAACTATTCAATTTTGTCTTGAACTTTGTCAAACTCTGTCGCAACTTCCTTATGAAGAAATTTATTCCAATGATTAACAACACACTTCACAAGGGTGAACTTTGTGAGATCTAACCTCTTGTTCCAGTTTCATCTGCCAAACTGAAAATCCCTCCCTCTAAGGAAGTAAAATGCTTTTAGTGCTCACAACCAATCTAAATGGTCTTCTCTGGACCCCCTCTCTAGAAGTTCTATGTCCCTTTTTAGGTGAGGCATCCAAACCTGAATACAACATTACAAATGAAGTGTCATATTTTGTGAAGGTGAATAGTAACATCCTTCTTCCTGCTGGTAAAGGTTCTTCACTGATAGTACACCCTTGGCCTCTCTTGCTGCCTGCTCCCCTGCAAGGAAAACTTCACATCTGCTCGTATTATAACCACTAAATCTTCCTTGTTCTAAACCACCTTTATTATCATGTCCCCTAGGCTATATTTTACCCTTGTCACCCTAGATTTTTTCCCAAATGCAAACATGCCATTTAGCAGGATTAAGTTTCAGTTGCCATCTTTTGGACAATATGTGTAACTGAACTAAGTCATTCTGAAGTAGCATATACTGGTCATGATTGTTAACCATCCTACCTACCTACCTCCCTTTATATCATCAGCAAACCTCGATGCTTTCCCTAAAATACCCTCGTCAATATTAGTGAGGAAAATCAGAAATAAGAAGGGGGATTCCACTGTAACCTCAGGAACCTCTTCAGAATGACCATGATTACCACTCCTTTTCTCCTTTCAATTAGCCAGTCTTTGATCCACTTTAGGATCTTACCAGAAATCACAAGAAATTTATTTAAAACACCTGTATCACCAGATTTCCTTTTATCAACTTCTGGGTCCAAATTGTGAAAATTTTCTCAATTTTGGCTTTTATAAGCCTAAATTTCACAAGTGAGATCAATAGAGGCAATCTTCTCCTCTTCCTACTCTTCAAAGATATTTTCATGATATCATCTATTATAGCCTGCATATAGAATTAGCTGGAAACATAAATAAGGCAGTAGCACATATAGAGAAAATTTCAAAAGAATTCATATGTCAACAGATACTGTTTGAAGTGACCTTCCAAACACAGACCTACATGACATATTTTACACACATGAAAAATGTAGATTTATGTGTACTCCAGAAAAGGTCAATTACATTACATAACAGTTACATTTAATAATTCTATAATTATAATAAAGGCTTAATTCCATGTTTTTAACAAAACATTTAGGTAAAGGTAACAAAGTAAAATAAGTTACCTGATTACGTAGCTTGGTTGGTTGCTTGTTGAATCATGATGTTAAACAGCGAATTTTTTTAAAAAATACCAATTGCTATATGCACAAAGATCATCTTAAAATGGTAATCTTGAATAATCATAGGCTGCCTTGGAATTTCTCATGACATCATATATGCCTTATGGAGTGGTGAAGCATAAAGTTGAATTTTTTTCATAACTGAAACAGACTTTAAACAATCCCATAGTTGTGTGTGTGCCATTCACTTCAACAAAAAGTTTTGTCCAATTTTCATTAAAAGTACATTTTTAACCATTCAACAGTCCCAACAAATAAGTTATTTGTCCAGTTTTCATTAAAAGTACAATATTTTTGCTACATTAACCATTTAACAGTCTCATATATATATATATATATATATATATATACAGGGTGATTCACTACCAGTGCGACAAACTTGCAGGAGGTGTAGGGGGCACAAAGACGAATCGGAATCACATAGCATTGCAGGGTCCAAAATGCCTTTGTGCAGAAGGGACGTTGAACGGGAGGTCGCGTGAACAGCGATCCTGCTGGAAGTCAGCATTTGCAAACCGGTTCCCCGAGGCAGTAGGATGGACGAGTATTCAAGCGTTGAACTGGCCGACATGCACCTCGCATATGGAGCTGCGGACTGTAATGGGCACGCCACTCTGCGCTTGTACCAGGAACGTTCCCCGCACAGGCGTGCTCCTCATCATACGATTTTGGCACGTGTGCACAGACGGTTACGTGAGACTGGTTGTTTCACGAGAGGTACCATGAATCGAGAGTGAATGACGAGGACGCCAGACAATGAGGAGAATGTCCTACGTCTTGCAGAAGGCAATCCGAGTACGAGTACTTGAGTGATAGGCCAACGATTGGGTATTTCCCAATCCACTGTATGGAGGATACTGTCAACAAATCAAATGAGTTCATACCATCTGCAACGCATCCAATCATTGGAGCCTGCAGATTATCCACTCCGGAGGACTTTTGCTACTTGGTTTCTTCAACAGAAACGGTTCGCAAATGCTGACTTCCAGCAGGATGTTCACGCAACCTCCTGTTCAACGTCCTCTACCGCATGACGAAGGCATTTCGGACCCTGCAATGATATGTGATTCCGATTCGTCTCTGTGCCCCCTACACCTCCTGCAAGTTTGTCGCACTGGTAGTGAAAATATATATATATATTTTTTTTTTTTTTCCCAAGAAAATGTCCATCAACTGTCAGATTTTTTAGTCTACTTTCAAAAACCTGCATGTTTTCCCTCATTTTAATAGCATTTCTGTTTATGGCCTCATTGAAACCAGTTACCCATGCACACTGGGGAGTGAGATATCTTGAGTACTCTGATAGGGATAATTTAATTATCTACCATCCTGAAAATAGCCACCATTCAATATATACACCACCCATTTAGAACTCATGCCAATCCCAATCAAAATTACAACACTCCTTGGGGAAGGGGTGTAAGATTACACCTGACAAGTACACTCTTACTAGACTATACATTATTTTTGTTATACATTTATATGATTACTTCTGTTTAAAATTAATCTAAAAGTAAGTACCCTAGGCATCATATTAGCCCTTTACTTCTAAAACAGACTGCACCTGATGGTGACCTTGAGTTCATTCTCATGGTAGTATGACTACACTTCTGTTCTGAACCACCATATTGAAACAAGAGAGCCACTACTGAAATTATAGGTGCAATCTATTTGAAACCCATCTACAGCCTGATTGAAACAAAATTTACAGGTCTTATGGGTATGGGGACACACTGCTGGTGGTATTTTTATTTTGATATGTCATCTTGAAACAAGATAACAGTCATTACTTACTTGAGCTATCCATGCTTACCGTTTGATCCAGCCAAATTTACTATACTTTTTGGGGGAGAGAGTGGGAGGAACACACCTATCAGGTATACCCTTGTTGGAAAACTATTTAAAATGACCATCTTAAAACAAGATGACCACCACTGGAATTATAGGTACAGTCTACTGGGAACACTTTGGATTACATTCTGATTGAAAGAAAATTTATAGGCCTTATGAGTGGGCATGAGGGTGTTCTGCTGAGATATTTTTATTTTGATCCACCATCTTGAAACAAGATTGCTGCCATTTGATATAAGCACCACTGACAAGTATCATCTTCTTTACTGGTGATATTTTTATAAATTGGAAATGTCTACTGATCGAACCAGATTCACTAAAACAAATTTCTGAAATGCTACTCAGTATCATTTTCATTACAAAAATTATTGATGTAAGAGCAACTATCTTCCCCTATGCATTCACGTGAAAAGTGAATGCATGTGTTTTTGTTATTGAAGTGATGAAAATAGAGACATACAACCATATGTGAATAGCAGCCCAATAATGATTACAGACAAAAATGCACCATTTTACAATCAAATCATATAGTGTAGATGAGTTGCTAAGTAGAAAAGCCATGTATCTAAAGTGGTTATGAGAATGGCAGCTAGTAGTACAGTAAGTGCAGTCAAGCCATGTCTTCTACAGGATTACATTCTTCAGTAATACTGTAATATGTGTGTGTGTGTGTGTGTCTCTTCCCATTATTATTTTATATAAGCCAGTCATATAAATCAAAAAATTTAGATTTTTTTATAAACAAAAAAAATCTAAATATTGTAATGTTTATTTTTATGAATGAGTGAGAACTGTTCACAGATCACACAAAACAGGATTAAGGTAGCATGTGGTACTCATACTTCAGTTTCTCTGTTCCTGACTACACCTCTGTTCTGAACCATCATATTGAAACAAGACGGCCACCACCATACTAAAGAGCAATCATTAAAAAATTTAAATCAAAAATTAAAGCTTGTTTTTTAGGTATTACATATGTTAAATAATGAGTAAATCTAGCTACTCACCTATGACCATGTGTCATTTCATGGGCTGTGTTAAACAATCCTAACACAGCCTTGCGGTCTTCTACTCGGGACAACAAAATCATAAGCGACATGTAGATTGTTATCAGATCCAAATAGTGTTTGGTCAGATCAAAATTTACAGTCTAGACGTGGATGAAATGAAAAATTTGTAATTTAGAGTAGACTATGAAATTTAGAGATGTCAAAAATAATGAAACTAAAAACTTTTGCTTTTTAGATTTCTAAGATTATTAAATTAGAACAGAAAAATTAATAATTAAGAATACACTGTTATCAGATAGCAACACAAAATTAATTTAGCAGGTTGAACTGCATATTAAAATAAAAACATAAACAAAACTAACTGTTCTAAAAATTTTAAACATATATTCTAAAAAAAGGAGTGAAAGTTCTACCAATTTATGACAGTTAATAGTTTAGAATGGTGAAATAAAATTTTCTGGAGTCTCTTCGCTGAGAGGTCTCTCACAAAGAATTCAAAGAAAAATAGCAAAAATTTTCTTTAGTTTTTTTTTTTTTTTTTTTTGTTAGTTGTTGGCACATCGGCTTCTGTGGCCATAATGCACCTCCCAAAAGTTTTTGCATTTTACTCTGATCCAAGCCCGAGGCAGGATTCGAACCCGCAACCTTTGGGTTGCCAGGCAGGCACTTCTTTACTCACCTGGCTAGCCCGGTCGGCCTTTACTTATGTAAACATTATAAAGAAAGGGATGAATCACATTGGTCAACTAGATGTGAATGGTATAACAGTTGATGATTCTGAATAGATATTTTGCATACATGTTCACACACAATTTTTTTCTGGGGATGTGCTTCTGGCATCCCCAGAGATGAGGATGCCAGAAGCATATCACAGATCAAATGCTGGAAGTACATCAAATTACAGGGAGCTAAATGATTTTGTGATAGTGGGGAAGAAAGTGGAAGGAAAATTGTTGAAGCTAAACGTAAATAAGGCATTTTGGGATCTGTCCAATTATACTGTGTGAGAGAGAGAGAGAGAGAGAGAGAGAGAGAGAGAGAGAGAGAGAGAGAGAGAGAGAGAGAGAGAGAGAGAGAGAGAGAGGCAGCAAAAGAGGTTGGAAAACCTTCAGCCACAATTATGAGAGCATCCTTGGATTCAGGAGAGGTCTTTATGAACTGGAAATATGCAAATGTAATTCCAATTCACAAAAGGGAGAGTCAAAGAGTGAAGTGAGTAATTGCAGATCTGTATGCTTGACTTCTGTACCAGGAAAAATAGAGTCAATGGTTAAAGATTCAATGCAGAATCATTCCGACAGGAATGTAGTTATGTAGCAGCCACAGCATGGACTTATCTGATCATTGGATACTATGAAACAACAGTGAAGGAACTGGATGCAAAAAATTATTGACACTGTTGCACATAACACAATGCTGTACAATTGGAGCAGTGTGGCATTAGGGACACATTACTGCTATGGATAAAGGGATGGTTGAGCAGGAGAAGACAGTGTGGTTATCAATGGGCACTGTTTTTTTTTTGGACTAATGTTATTAGTGGAGTCTCCCAGGTTTCAATGCTGGACTCGTTGTTTTTGATATCTGAGAAAAGGCAATTGAAGTTTAACAGTGGCAAATTCAAGGTATTGCATATGGGTAGCAGTAATCCCAGAATAACATACCAACTAGAATTCTTCACCGTTGAAGAGTCCCAGCTGAACAAGTATTTGTTACTGATATTCCATGGTGGCAGAATTGGTGTTATGATTGGCAAACCTGTACATAAAATGTATATCTGAATACTACACATTAGAAAATGTAAAGGAAAGCCTACAGCTACTTCTGTCATGATACAGAATGACCTGGTATCACTTTTAGCTGATGTGCTACTGGTGTGTATGGATACATGAACCACAGATCCATAACTACTGAAAATTGTATCCATAGTGATATAACATTTTTCATTAAGAATGACATCAGAAACCACCTCCAGATGTTATGATAGAAAGTCACAGGACACTTACTGCTCATATAAAGAACTCATCTGGATATATAAAATCTGAGAGAGTTTTTCTTCATTTGGCTAATCACATGATAAGATAAGTATTAAACAATTTGTTCAGCTGCACAATCATTACTTAATCTGGATGTTGGTTCTTATTTCTGTGCATATATAGAATCTTGTCATTTAAAGGGGGAGGCAAGATGATACTTTGCTGGTAAGCATTGCTTATGCATTACTTCCTACCACAAAAAATATGTATGTATAGCAGCTGTATTTGCTGAATTCCAGAGATGACTGTTTGGTATAAGCTAATTCCACAGAGGAAACATTTGTAGGCATATTATAGAAAGAGTTTTCCTAAGGATAGTCTGAAAATGGTGTTTTGATGCTAATCAGGGATATTCTACTTATTAGCCGAATGTAACCAAGTGATTGATGCAGGGTGTAGTAGTTAATGATAACATATTTGCCAAATAAAAACCTATGTCACTGTGCCAGAGCAATGATGAGGAACAAAAGTTGCTTATTAGGAATATTTGCAAACATTAATTAATTTCACTAAATTAATACCTTTTGAAGTGAACTGATAAAATCAAATGAAATAAAATTTCAAAAAGGAATTTTAATAAATCATTGGATAAAACTTCTCAGCCACTAACTTTGATTTAATTTACATGTTACAATTAACAAAATATATATAAATATTTTATACATATATTTTATATAAATACTTTACTTACAATATCTAATTGAAGTTGGCAGGCATCCATTGTTGTTAACAATTCACATACATGATCCTGTTTGACATTAAGGGGCAAAAAGAAAACAAGAACAGGTTTTTTTTAATACTCTTTTATAGATTATAAAGCTACAGTTTGTCATATGGAAAACTTTAATATAAATACAATTTTTGTCACTCTTTCAGGACAACTGCTAAAAACTAATAATTATTCTTATTTAAGTAACTAGTTAAGTTTAGAAGGAGTCACCGTAATATATTTAATTATAGTAATATCTACAGCCAGCAGATATGCTACTTTTTAAAATTGTAAATATTTAATATTTAAATGTTCTTGGTCTGCTGTCAGCCTAATTTTTTTAGTAATATTTTGATAAAAGGCACACAACAAATAGAGTTATCACAAATTCTCCAAAATTTCATCTATCTAGAAGTTTTTAGATTCCTTCAGTAACATTATTTGTTGAAGACTCTTTGCTTTCAACAAAGCATATCAGTTAAAACCTATAGCATATGATTAGCTTAACCACAATATCAAAAATGTTTAAAAGAAAGTGCCATTATGCATCTCTTTATCCTGCTGAAATTTTAAGGACACAAACCTATCAACTGAAATATCATCCTGAACCAAAAGAATCATAAATTCTTTTGGTTCAGGATGGTTTAGTTTGTTTGAAATTATTTTCACAATAAAGGAAACTGCAAGAAGTAGATCCAGTGTTCAGAGCATTGCAACAATGTAATTCTTGTGACCAATTAAACATCATATGAACTTCTCATGAAAAACCATTCTTACATAAAGAAAATATGATAGGAATTTATCCTCTTAAAGTCAAAGTATCTAGAATTGTCTCATTTTGAACATAATTAGAAATAACTTTCCCAAATAATCATCAGCAAAAAAGAAAACGTTTGATTGATGCCACCAGAAACCATATCCAATCCACATATCTCAGCAACATTCAGCTCCTGAGTAAATGTGATATGGGGATTTTTAGTATCGCAATAAACACAAGTGGGATAATTTACCTGCATTAAACCAGAATGCTGCTCCATCAGATCAAAAAATGATTAAGAGAAAACAAGCTAAGGAATATAAAGGTTGCAGGGTCATATTTCAACACAGGCACTGAAATAATTTAAAAACCACGCATATCTCTGTATTCAATTACCTTGGGGATACTTTGGTCCCTCCAGTGACTGTCAACTTTTGTTCAGCAAGGCTTGGACTTCTCACACTGATGATGCTTTTTTGTATAATATGATATTAGCAATTTAAGATGACTCTTGGATAGTAGTACTATGTGAATTATATATACTTCACATAGTACTACACTTAATTCACATTTAATTCACATTAAATATACTATGTATATTTAATGTGAATATGAGTCCAAGCATTACAGCTGAAAATTGACCTGTCAGTTGACCAAAAGATTCCCGAGTTGGAAACTGAACACATACTTGCATACAATTTTTAAACGCTGAGGAATTTCAATGAAAGTCTAAACCCACAAGTTTGATCTTCATTTAGTGATTAGGGATGATACATTCTTTAGCATTCAATGTTAGCTGGTGATTATACAAACATTTTTTACATTTAGTGCAAGTTGGCAATACCGACACTCTTTAGCATTTAGCACAAGCTGGTGATACATACACTCTTTACCATTTAGCATAATGAATCTTACCTATGAGACTTCCTTAGATGGTCTCGAAGAGAATCCACAATGCATTTCCTTTTGGCATAATTTTGGGCATGAACAGATCAGCAACTGTTCCAACAACTTTTTTCACAAAAGAGCAGCAGTGATTCTCCCTTTTGTCAACGGCTGCATGATGTTGTGATGACATCCCATTTATAAGCAGAATTTTTAATTAACAAACTAATAATCTGACTGTTACTAGAAGATATTGAAATTCTGAGTATGATTGGACTCTCCAATGTTGCATAGTAATGTCTCATTTAATGGAATACTCCAACTGCTTACTGAGTATTAAGTAAGAATGAAATAACTTTTTTTTTGTCAGAGATTTGTGTGCCACTTCTTTATTAAAAGGGTGACATACAAATCTCCAACAAAAAAAAATAACTTTTCAAACAGAAGAATGATGACAAAAATTGTCAAATGTCTTTTCAGAGACAAGAAAATCACATGTGCTCAAAAAAACTCCATTTCTTCTCATGGAGCACTGCAGTTTATTTGAACAGTTTCATTAATCTGAAGATAATGCATTACAAATAAAAATATCAACATAACTTCTTAAAAAGCACTGTATTTATTTGAAGTACAGAACTGGGTCGAATTGTGGCAACTTGCAATATGAGACTGATGCATTTTATAGCAAACATAGTTTGCTTACAGCTATGTACAAAAATGAGGATTATTCCAACTCATGTACAATGCAACTCCCATATGTATGCCTGAATTTTTTCTGTAAAGTTACTTGAATTTCTGGGAGAATAATTTTTTTTCCCTTTTTTGCATTTGAATATAAAATGAGTATTGTTTTTGTGCACAACTTTATTAGAGCATATTCTTTGCTGTTTAGGTGCTAACTGCTGTACACCACAAGTGAGCAGATGATCACTCCTGGTGCATGGTACGAATCACTGAATGCTACTGATAGTTTCATTTCAAGCCACTGGTTACACAATGATACAGAAAAAATGTTAGGAAAAAAAAATTATTCTCCCACCAGAAATCATTCCATATCTGACAACCAAAAGGGAGGGAGGGAGGGAGGGATGGAGGGAGGGAGAGAGAGAGAGAGAGAGAGAGAGAGAGAGAGAGAGAGAGAGAGAGAGAGAGAGAGAGAGAGAGAGAGAGAGAGAGAGAGAGAGAGCATAGCAACATACTGTACAGAAGAGCTGCAGACCTGAACTGTTTCAATATTATTCATTTATTGTAAATTGCCACTGCAGTAATACTACTATTGTAAATATACTGTAGTTTTGTTTTATAGGCAGAAATGAATATGTTTCATGAATTCTGAATAAAGAGAGGAAATTATTCAGAGTTCACTCTCAATGTAAACTTTTTTCTTTCATAACAATATACACATGTGAAAGCAATATATTTATTTTTCCCTTACTCAGTTATTTTAAATTGGGACTTACAGAGAGAACACTCACCTGGAAGAAGTTGATTATTCAGCCATCTCTATGGCTCCTTTCTACATCAACTTGTTAGGATGCCAAGGAGATCAATATTCTTGACTTGGCCATTACTAAAGATTCATCTGCCTTCAAAAATCTTCAAGTTAAGGAGCCATTAGTCAGCAGTGACCACAGCACTTTGGTTTGGGAAGTAGCCAAGGAAATAACAGTTATTAAGAATAAAAAAGGGAAAGTTTCATTTTCCGAACTGTGATTGCTATTATGCAGTAATTAAAATTAAATACAGTGGATTCCAGTTATTTGGGACTAGTGCATTTTGGCCCGATTAAGTGGCTGCCCCAATTATGCGAAGTTTCATGTAAATAGTTAAAAATACAGTGGACCCACCCACTTTACGAATGATTTTCTGTACGATCAAATGATGTTACGATGGACTCACCACAGTAAAATACCGTTCACTATATGATATGTAGTAAGGCCCAGTCATTGTGATCACGTTTGTGAATTGAATTTTCATTCTATTAAACAGCAATTCTAATTAGCAAAAATAGGAGGAATATTATCCACAGGCTATAAAAGTAAAGATATATTAAGCGCAAATTTACACTTTATTATCTTACCAATTAAAAAATTAAATGATAAGTAAAAATCGGAAGAATATTTTCCACGGGTTAGCAAAATAAAAATAAATTTATGCTTACATGCATAGCTTAATTAATACGTACTGTAATATGTATATACTAACTAGTTTATATTTCTGTTTACTGACATTTGGGATGGGGTTAAAATTTAAAACAGTAAAAAAGATAAGCAATCAATAACAAAGAACGTGGCATGCACAAATTACAAGTAACACGACACGCGGAAGTGAGAACGGAGTAACAAGTTAGAAAGCTTAAAAATAGGAATGAAGAGAAGATTCTGAAAATTTACTTTTTTATATGATTGAAGATTTCATGGAAGGGGAAACACATTTCACCATAATAATGTAAAAACCCACAGAATTCCAGCTGTTGGTATTATCGCAAATTCAATAAGATCAAGTTTACTATCCGTTTATAATGGATTGCATTAACAGAAAATGCCCAATAAACAGAGGACTGCTAATTGTTATATCTGACCATACCATGTGGTCTGGTCGGAGCCAATCGTAGGGTAATCTCAAGTGCTGCGGTCTCCTACCCCAATTAAATGGCATCCTGTCCCAGTTGAGCTAAGAAAACCCTGGCTATTTTCTCGATTAGGTACTGGTCTTTAAAATTTATCCCGAATACACGGCTGCCCCGATTAACCAGTGGCCCAAACAACTGGAATCCACTGTATATATAAAATATCAAATAATTAAAATAAAATACAACAAAATGACTATGTGCAATTAAAATTCAGAAGTATAAGGGGAAAAAAAGTATAAATAAAACAAGTAAAAACTAAAATAATGTTACAACACAGGTAACTTTTGACAATACATACTGTCTTTCTCGACCACATTTTCTTTTAGCGACAGCCTCTTAAATACAGATATTTATTTAAGATGCTGTCTAAAACAAGACATGTGGGACAGGTTCACAATTGCAAGATACTTGCTGGAGTATCCATGCTATGGGGCATCAGCTATCGCAATGGTATGGCCTCTCCAAATTGCACAAAACAACATACCCTTGTACTTCATCTTATCCTGCATTGGCTCCTGCATATAGAGGCTGACTAAATTCACTGCTGAGGTTATTCCACCAATGGTAGGAAATACAGACTTCCTTAATTCCAATATAATGTTTGTACAATATGCCAGTGGCCTGGACTTTTGTAAAGAAGTGACTATCCTGTCATATAAGGCAATGGTTTGGTCTGCATTTTAAGTACTGCACACAGGTTTGGAAGCCTCATTTTAGAAAGGATGTAAAACTATTGAAATGGGTGCAGAGAATAGCAAACAAGGTTAGTCAAGGGTACAAAAGAGTACTCTTACTAAGAAAGATTTAAGTTCTATAAATTTCAGCATCTGGAAACTAGGTGCCTATGAGAAAACCTGATTGAAGTATTTAATACTTACTTCCACCCATTGTTGTGAATGTGGATAAGTTTGTAAAAAATGTATTGGACAAATGAAGTGGGGTGTGTGTGTGTGTTGTGGGTGAGGAGTAATGCTGTTTAAACTTGGTTTCTTGCTTTATTTTTCCACTACTAATATTAGTTTATTAATGATGTTTTCCTGGTAAATCCCAAAGAACAGAAAGAGATGATTAAGTCATTTGTAAAATAGCCAAATCTGTCCAGTCACATAAAATTTGCTTTCAAAACAATATCACGGGTTCCTACCACTTCTTTGAATGGCTGGTGTATAGGACTCATCTGTAGTTGCTTATCATGGTATATTGAAAACCTATGAGTGCAGGTCAGTTTATCGATTATGCTATTTGTTATGCACTGGCACTACATATATGTTGAAAGCCAAGGTCTAGTCACATTGCAGTGACACAGACAGCAAGAGATAAGTGGGGTGTGTCTGGTGTGTGGTTCCCTAGAAATGGATCCTCGATAAGTACAAGGTTTTTGCAACTCACTGGGTTTCACAGAAAGATTATTTCTGCAATGCTGGTGTAGCTTGCATCTCATTCTATCAAATACTAACAACAGCTAGGGTACTGAAGCAATATAATATTCAATGCAGGCAATTCAATACCTATCAAAAAATTCATCTTATTTTCCCCTCAGTAAAATCCTCCCCTGCAAAGATATACAAGATTAAGGTGTTATATTTCAATACTACTCAACCGAATTTTAATTTGAGTGTTTGGAATGTGATGCAAGTTATATTGGTGAGGTGAAAAGACATCTCAAGAATTATCTGGGGGAACCCTTTGGATGCCATATATAAGGATAATTTTAGTTCAGCAATAGTTGAATGCTTGTGGCAGGAAGTACACCATATAAACTCCCACTCTACTACTATTATCAGTTATGAAAATATCTGCAGTGTCACCACTGAGAAAGTCACATTTGCTTGTGCTGCAACGTGACGTGCATCAATGGAAGGCAAGTACAAGAGGGGGGGGGGCATAAATTATACATTTGCTAATAATGATGGGAACTGCTTTGAACCCTCACCACAAGATAAATAATGTAGCTGCCCCAAATCTTGTTTCTACAGTTCAGATCTAAAAAAATATGGCTGTGAAACTATTTTTTTGCAGCTTTCGACGATATGTATTGTCAAAATCTGTGTCAAGACATGAATTTAGTTTTTATTTCTTTTATTTAATTTATCCTTTTTATTTTTTTGTATACCTCCAGATTTTAATTACAGTCATATTTTATTTGATTTATATGATATGTTATATATTTTTTAACTGCCGCATAGTGACATTGCTCCACAGAATATTTATAAATCATATCTGAATATCCATCCAATGATGAGCACAACATTATTACCTTGTTAATGGACACTGATAGGCAATGAACAGTGCAGCAACTGGCTGATGATGCAGGTTGTGTTCAGCAACAATATGCAAATTTTGAAAGAATAACCCAACATACAGGATGGCATCATTATAGGTTGTTTATGCATGGGTAATGCACTTCCATCATTTCTACTACCCAGGTAGTATGCATGCATCATTTAATTATATCTCATATTGTGAATACCTTCACAATGAGTTGCCGAGGTATTGCACTACTTTGAATAAGTAACGCTTCACCAGTGGAGAAGACTAATGTTGCTTATTCTCGGCAGATACCACCACTACCCAGATGGCACTGTTTAGAAGCTTGTTGGATTACTCATCGGTGGGTGTGCATTCACAATATGAGATATAATTAAACAATGCATGCATGCTACCTGGGTAGTAGAAATGATGGAAGTGCATTATCCATGCATAAACAATCTCTTTCATACTCTTAGACATTTAGTCAAGAAATATTTTTAGATCTTGCATGATAATGCAAGGTGCCATGTGGCTGGTGCTGTGTAGGTGTTACTGCAGTAATACCTTCTTTGAACAAGAACTGTAATCACTAATAATTTGAATCCTTGTAACTTTGATTTGTCTAACAAGATGAAGGAGCTATGCAGAAACCAAGAATTTCAGACAATGCAAGATATACTGCAAGCAGAAGTTGCTCCATCACTCTTCAATGAATTGTATAAGAGTTACTCTGATGGAATGTTCCATGAAATTTTTGAAAATGAAGTTCATTTTTTTAAGCCATGTTCTCTTTTAGCTTTTGATCATCTCTCATAAATAACATCATAGAATACAAAGAGATAACTGAGAAAGGAAGAAAGGAGAATAATTTTATTATGGTCTAAGTATTTCTAAAACAATGTAATACCAAAATTAAGGTATGCTACTTCTATATAATCAATTTAAATGAATGACATAACCTGCTATTAATAAAAGGGAAGCTCACCTTAGATAAGTTTCCAAACAATTTTTAATATGTAGATGTACTATAATTAGGAGCAGCCTTAAAATTAATTTTCATTTAACTTTCATATTACTGCATGCTATGATATTCTAATAATTCTCTTATAAAGTATAATTCCTCCAGATGTTTCTTTCCCTCAAAGCAACCTATTTCCAAAATAAGATTGAATAAATAACTGGCATTTTTATGCTCTGAAATTTATTTTAAGAACAGATGATATTACAGGAAATATTCAGGCCAGACTAAATCGATTCAAAATCTACCAGCATGGCATATTATGATCCATTCCCTCAATGTGGCTTCACAACAAAATAAATGGCCCTCATTCCCCAGAAGCCTACAAGCTACTACCTAAGGTAGCAGGAAGAGCTGCTCAATGGCAGCGGGTGCTAAGAATCACAGGGCTCGATCAGGCTGCCTTTGTACTTTAAACATTGGAACGCTTAACATCTGGCCTATGAGTACACACTCATGCCTAGAAGAACTATTACAAGAGCAGAAAAACATCAATTGGGACATCATCGGTTTATGTGAGGTTTGAAGAAAAGGTGAAGATTTGGTCAAACTAGAAGACGGATGTTGGCTGTACTACAAAGGAACAAATAATGGGCAGCGTGGTGGAATTGGGTTCCTGATCAACAAAAGACTCACAGATCCAACCATAAAAGTATTACTGAAAGAATTGCTTGCTATGCTATTAAGCTAAATATTCGCTATTCTCTTCAAATTATCCAAGCTTATGTAGCCATAGTAACAATGAAGATGAAGAATTTTATGAAGATGTATTGCCCCTTTATAAGCAGGGCAACCACCACTATAAAATTTTAATGGGTGATTTCAATGGGAATTAGTAAGGTCCAAAATGGGGAAAGATCTGTCGGCCCATATGGAACTGGAAAAAGAGATGATAGAAGCAGTCCACTAAATGAATTTGCAGAGGAACAAAATTTGTTCATCATGAACTTATTCTTCAAGAAAAAGTTTGTTGTTTGGTTTTTAGGAGCATTAGCAACTAAAGCCATATTGCTCCGAAGATATGCAGTGGTCATTCCTTGACCTTTCTGCATTCCCTGTATTTGGTGATCACGAGCTCGAACCCCAGTCTAATCAAGAAGTGTGTGCTATGCACTGCTGCTCCTGCCTACCTGGCTATGGAGGCGCCTCAAGAAAAAGGCCCAATGAAAATGGACATGGAGGAGCCCCCTGGGAAATACTAGCAAAATTGACTGTATACTGACAAAACAGTAAAATGATATTCACTGAATTGCTCAGTCCTGAACCACTTTAATGTTGGAAGCGACCATCGGTTATTGAGAGCAAAAATCAAAATTGATTGCAAAAAAGAATGAAAAAATTGGTCAAGTCAATTAAAGTGAAGAAGATCAACACTAACCAACTATGAAAAATTGTCAAAACTTTTAATTTTTTTTTTTTTTTTTTTATGTGAACCCCAAACACGAGAGGTATTAGAACCTATAGTACTTAGTACCGTGCTTGGGTTAAATTAGAACTGGCCAATCATTTTCATGTGCTGCAAGACCCTACTGACACAGATATTTCATTTGACAATGACAAAGTCATTGAGATTATTGTAGATACTGCCTATGCCTTTGCACCTACTGTAAAAAAGAAAAACCAACAGAATATCAAAAGAATCAATTGCAGCATTGAAAAAAGTGACGAAATGAAACAAAATGGTAACAAAAAAACAAGGCACAATATGTAGAAAGGTGCAAGACCAAAAGAAAGCACATAAAAGAAGAAATGCACAAGTTCAATGCTGATCTCGTCAGAAGAACACTAGAAGAAAATCAAGGGCTAAAGAAAACAAAACAAAAATGGTTACAAACAAGAGTCAAATGTTTGCTTTGAAGTTTGAGGATGGCATAACAACAAATACTAAAGCGAGTGGAAGAATTTTATTCAAATCTTTATAAGGATAAAGGACAACAACTGGATTCAACACCAGATGCAAAAGCTGTACCAGAAATTCTGGTAGAAGTAGCCGCTATAAAATCAATGAAAAATGGTAAAGCAGCAGAACTCGATAAATTCACTGTTGAAATGTTGAAAGCTGGAGGCCAGCTGGTACATAAGTTCTAGCCAAACTATTTTCAAAATGCCTTCTATTTAATAAAGTACCTGTAGCATGGAAAAATACAGAAGCAATTCTACTGCATAAAAAAAAAAAGTTGACAAGGCAGATTTAAAATACTAACCAATAAGCCTACTGCCAGTTGTCTGAAAGGTTTTCATAAAGGTACTTTTAAGAAGAATAGGCACAATACTTGATGCAGCACAACCCAAAGAACAAGCAAGTTTTAGAAGCACCTTTAGTTCAATGGATCACATCTAAACAGTGCAGCAAGTCAGAGCGGCACAATGAATAGAACTTTCCATTATGAAGAGCCTTCATCGATTTGAAAAAGCATTCGACTCAGTCACAAAATAAGCAATAATCAATGCAATAACAGGCAGAGCTTATATCAATATTCTCCAATTAATATATGAAGAGGATTTATCATTGTTGACCTACATCAATACAGGTCAACAATGATAAAGTTTAGATCAACATAGAAAAAGGCATCTGCCAGGAGATTGCCTCAATCTCTCCAAAACTATTTTCTCCTTGTTTAGAAGAAACTTTTTTGCGAGCTAAATTGGGATAATAAAGGACTGAAGACAAACAGAGATTACCTAAATCACTTACAATTCGCAGGTGATATCATTCTCTTTGCCAATGATAGGGAAGAATTGCAGCAAAACATTGAAGAACTGCAGCATGAAAACAAGAAGTTCGGTTTGCAGACAAATATCAAGAAAACACAGCTTATGTACAACAAATTTACCAGACCAAAGAAAATCATGGCCAATGGACTAGAACCAGAAGTGGAAAGGTATGTTTACCTTGGATGATAAATTTCAACAGATAGAAATTGAAGTGCATAAAATTGGGATGGCAAGCATTTAGAATGCTTAATGTAGTCTTCAAGACAAACTTGCCACTCAGTCTCGAACAAAAAGTTTTTGATCAATGTATCCTCCCTGCCCAATATATGGTTGTGGAACATGGACATTGAATGCCAAAGCTTTACAAAGACTGAGGGTCACACAAAGTATGGAGTGCAGAATTTTGAACATAACCAAAAGAGACCAAAAAATATGTGTATGGATTCACCAAAAAACCAAGGTCTGTGACATTATTGAAAGAACAAAGCATTTAAAATGGAAATGAGTAGGTCACATATCAAGAAGAATTGACGATAGACAAACCAAATGAATTTTGGAATGATTACTACTTGACTCTAAATGCCCAAGAAAAAGAACAAAGATGAGGTGGATCGATGAAATTGTGAAATTTGTTGATGTATAATGGCAACAGAAAGCACAAGACCACAGTTGCTGGAAATGTGTGAGGAGGCCTTCATCGTGCAGTGGATTGACAATGGCTGAAGATGATGATGATTCAGGCCAAAAATGCAGTGTGTGTGTGTGTGTGCACACGCGCACAAGAGAGCGAGAGAATGTAGAATTTTGACTATTACTAACATTCAGCTGGAACCTACTGATTTGTGGATAAAGTAGTTGATTCTTGTTCCTCTCTCTCTCTCTCTCTCTCTCTCTCTCTCTCTACAGTAAATCATCTGGATGAGAAAAAAAATTTAAAAAACATTATTATTTGAAAGCAAAACTTACTTTAAAATCTAATAAATCCACAAATGTATAATAATATAATGACAATGACTTCATGATTTCTTGGCGAATATTATATACAGGATTAAGCTGACTCTGCAAAAGATAAAAATATAAAAAATATTTATTAAAAACTTCACAGTATTTAAGGAAGGAAAATCAGATAATTTTCTTATTAACACAGTTTAATAATTTATGAATATAACTCAATAGATTTCTTTTAGCCAGCAAGCTGCTGATTGCTGGAACAAGCTGCCTAAGAAAAGGCCAACTGGATAGCTACCTATGTGAGGAAGGAAGCACATAATTTGTATTTTTTTTATTTACTTTACCAGTGCAGCAAAAGCTTGTGGCTTTCTAGCACTATATGGTGAATATTACTATTAGCAATGGAATGAATCATACCAGACCTATGATATAACTAATAAGAACAATGATCAATAGAATCTATAATTATCATTAGCAGTGCAACTTCATCTCTGAGTGAAATTAAATGTACTACATCCAACATGAACAGTATTTTATAGAAAGGTATGATAACTAATTAAATGAAAAATCTAAATAAAGTACACAATTAGCCATTCTTATAAAAGAAAAATATTATCCACTTACACTACTTCCTCGTGTATCAATATTAGGAAACCTGCGTACCACATGTTTGATGGCAGATTCTAGGCTTTTGTCTGACAAGAAAGCTGGTTTTGACTTAGCATCTCCACATGCCTGAAAGCATTTTCAAAAATCACAAAAGGGAAAAAAAGATTAACATTCAAAGAAAATTACCAGATTCACAATCAATTAGGATCACCAAATGATCATAATTGATTCTGAAAACAAACAGAAAAAAAAAAATCTGCCCATATTTCAATATTTTTAATCTTATAATAAAATATAGAAGGTATTATGTACCACTGCATGTCAATTTTACTATCTTCAGATTTAAACTTTTCCCTTATTTGACAGGTTCTATTAAAGTTTGACATTAATGACCTTATGTAAATTAATTTGTCCCAAAATCAAATATATAAACTTTCTTAAAAAAAAAAAAAAAAAAAAAATCAGAAAATTAACGAAGTAAGAAGTGACAAGCTTCATTTAAATTAGCCTGTGAGGGAAATATATGTATGTTAGGGAAAAGACAAAATTACGGCACAAAATAAAATAACAAAACTTAGATCTCAAAGACACCACATAGAAACATCCTTCATAACAAGCCATCAGTTTTCAAGTTGAACAGAATACAGTTTCAAAGTCTAATATATTTTTTCAAGATTTATCTCTTTTTTTTTTTTTATCTCTAAAACCCATTTAATTATGCTTCCTTTTGAGAAACTCAAAATGGCTTACCTCTAATCTTCTAAACAGCAATGACAACTGACAATGGTTGCCAGTTTGGTTTTTTGGTGTTTTTTGTGATGTATAACAGCAAGGTTGCAATCATTGAAGCATACGGGAGAAAACATCTGTGAAATGTATGACTATTACACACTATTACTAATAAACAGATTCTAGGCTATATTCAGGGAAGTGCTTTTTTTTTCAAGTATTTTGAGCTATTAGGATGTCATCATTATCTCACATGATATCTAGCTCCCAAAGATTTAGCTTATGATAGCCATTTCTGTTTAAAAATATATGTAACAGTAAAAGAACAAATTAATCTTATATTTTTTGTTTCAATTATATCATTACAAAAATGCTATTACAGAATTCACAGGATGCATAACCTATAACTTATAATAAGTAGTCTTTTTTTTTGTTGTTTTAATTCAAACTGTGTTTGCAACAAGTGGCTATTGTTATCAACACGATATGTTTACATGAGTCTTCTGATTTTCAGCCTTTTCTTAATTTTTAATTTTTTTTAACTCATTCTAAAAAAAGTAAAATACAAATTAAATATAGAAACTCCCAATATAACAAAGAATGAATATCACATAGAGTATACATTTCCCTGGATTACTGTAACAGCATTCAGGCCTTAATAACATGCTGATTTGCATGTTTTAACTCAGGATGGGAATCTTACTCCCTCCACCTGAGATTGACTAACTACAGCCTTGACTGAAGAGAATGTTAAAATTCCTCTAAATGAGTGGCATATGGCACTGTATTGTGCTAACTATCTGCTAGAGGAGATACACAGTGAAAATAACTAACAAATGTTATAAATGTAATATGTAAAATCAATGGCTTCTGACAACTGCCCCTTGTTTTTTTTTCCCTTTTGTTCAATCAAACTTGTTAGCTCCATCCAATTTGGCATCTTCCTTGTGCAGTATTTTCCCAATAGTACAAATATGTTTATGACTTTCAAGACAAATCAGTTAAAAGTTTCCAACAACTCATTTGTATCCAACCACATACTAACATATGTTCTTCTTCTTCCAGTCACATAGCTCCCTGAGGAGCTGTTGTGGCCACTAACAAATTCCTCCAATTGCATCGATCGTGTGCTATACGAGCGGCATCGCAAAATGTCATGCTCAGAAGTTCACTGATCCCATCTTTCCACCTAGTTGCAGGTCTTCCTCTGCACCTCTTCCCCTCGGTTTTTCCTTCCATTATATTCTTCAACAGAAAGTTTTCCCTTCTTACTATATGACCAAAAAACTCGAGTTTTCTTTTGTTGATGCTATGAAGAATTTTAGGCCTGCCAATTTTATTCAATACCCACTCATTTGTTCTTCGATCCAAGTAAGAAATATGCAGTATTATCCTGTAACACCACATTTCAAATGCCTCAATTTTCTTCCTGTCAATTCTTTTCAGATTCCATCCTTCACATCCATAAGTGGAAACTGGAAAAATTAACGAATCAATGATTCTCAGTTTTGTCTTTAGGGGCAGATCATGATCTCTCCATAATTTTATCAGATCAGTGACCAACATTTTAGCAATCACCTGTTGTCTCTTTACATCATTTGAGCAGTCACTATTTTTATCCTTTTTTCTTACTTGCTTCACATACCCTCCTCTGAGTTTCTTTAAGATGATTCTTAGAATTACAAATTAGCACAGTATCATCTGCATAACGAAGGTTGTTTATCTTCAGACCTCCAATTTTTATGCCAGTCTCTAAATCTTCCAAAGCTTCACGCATGATATTTTCAGCATAAAGATTAAAAAAAAGTGAGGTGACAAAATACAGCCCTGCCTGACACAGTTACCTATTGTGAAAAAGTTCATGTTTCCCATGTTCGTTCTCACATTTTCTTCCTGTTCCTGGTAACAGTAGCTTAATCAGCTGGATTATGTGGAATGAGAAACCCACAATAGTCATCGTTTCCCATGTTGAATACAATCAAATGTTTTTGCATAATTTTTAAAACACAACGACTGGAACATTGAATTTTTTGAATTTTTCAATAATCAGTTGTAGACTTAAGATTTGATCTCTGGTTCCTCTACCCCTTCTGAAATCTGCTTGCTCTTCTGGCATTTCTTCTTCAAGTTTTCTTGAGATTCTGTTTAATATGATTTTAAGAAGAATCTTGCTAGCATGAGAAATTAGGACTAATAGTCCTGTGATTTGAGCAAATTTTCAGATCTCCTTTTTTTGGTAAGGGGATGAAAATTGATTTCTTCCAACCTGATGGCCACTGTCCCGTTTCCCAAATTTTTACAATAATTTTATGAAAAAACTCAGTGTCCATCACACCTGTAGCTTTAATCAATTCCTCTAGAATTTCATCAATTCCAGGTGACTTGCCACATGTTAGTTCTCTGATGGCTTTTTCGACTTCTTCCTTCAGTGGTACTGGTTCATGATCACACTCTTGAAAAGGGGGTGGCAAATCATTAGTGCCAGCAGGTGCTTGGAAGAGCTGCTCACAGTATTCTTTCCACCTTTTTTTGGTTGTGTTCTCCTCTGTTAAAATTTCCCCTTTGGAGTCCTTAATTACATCATACATCTTTTTAGTGTTGTTTCGTTTGTTGTGATATTCAATTTCTTTACACTTTCGATTGATATTAATATAATCCTGTTTGTCCTGGCTTAAACAGTGCTTGATGACTTTGCTTAGTTCCTGATACGCTTTGTTTCCTTGTACACCCTGGGCTTTTGCAGTTCTTCTCTGTTCAATAAGTTCAAAACTGGCTTCTGTAATCCAAGGCCTCCTGATCTTTGACCTTTCTCTGATGTGTCTATTTGCTGAATCCTTAATAATGTTTTTTGTATTTTCTCACATTTCCTCAGGCAGCATATCATCATCTAGTTCTAATAGAACTTGAAAACAATTGCCTGTTTCAAGTATATAATCGTTTGGATTATTTTCTACATCCAATCGTCTAGGGAAAACCTTATTCATGATCTTTTTCAGCTTCAGCACGATGTGGAGTAACTGATGATCACTGCCACGATCTGCTCCAGGAAGTGTTTTTGCTGTGATTACACTGGAACATCACCTTTGCTGCATAAGGATATAATCAATCTGATTCCTTGTTTTATGATCAGGAGATTTCCATGTGTAGAGCCTTCTAGGGTGCTGCTGAAAGCAGGCGTTACACATGACAAGACTGTTCAGATGACAAAATTCAATTAAATTTTCATCCAGCTCATTTCTAGTGCCAAGACCATTCTGGACGTGAAGAAACCGTTTTGCCTAATTCTGCATTAAAATCACCCATGAGTATCAAAACATCCTTTTTTAGGACCATGACTTTCATCAACTGGTGAAATACCACCACTTATTGGAGGCTTGAAGTGGTGAAACCCATGTTTAGTCTCTAGAGCAAAGTTTCCGGCATCCCCCCCCCCATACTCCTCCTTCAACCCATGCACGGTACTAAGTACTATAAGTTTTGATACCTTTCGTGTTTGGGGCTTTCATAAAAAAAAAAAAAAAAAAAGAACTGGCTGGATATTGATGTCAGTGTATATGCAACTAAAACTGTGAGATTTACTGGCTGGCTGGCTCTGAAGTCTAACCATCATCTTCTACTATTAATAGGATTGTATCCAAGAAGAGACCTTGAACATTCCATATTCAAAATTACAGCGACACCATGTTCTTTTACTTGGTCACTTCCAGAAAAAACAACCAAAAACCCATTTCCAGTTCTGAAATGACCTTTTTATACCTATCCATTTCATTGATGACCATATCCATCTTGCCTTCTTTTAAACTTTTTACATTCCATGTGGCCACATTTACCCTCTTCTTTCTTAAATTTAATTTTGCAGGGCACACAGTGGCACCCAGGATCTCATTAACAGCAATTTTTGGAGTTGTTTTTGTTGTGGTCTCTGTGGCATCAGATAATGTGGTGGTATGCCATTGACTACTACAATGTATGTGCTTGTATACAAAGGAGTAGCGGTACATTAGTCTACTGTAATCACCCCTCAATGTTAAATCCATTACCTTTTCCCTTAAATACTAGATCTCCTCGGGCATAACCCATTTCAGGACACTAAGGTCACTTCCTGATAATGTATCCTGTACTGTTTTATTCAGGATGTTGTCCTTAGTGAGAACCAGGTCAGGGTAATCCACCCTTACACTCTTCTAAGATGCTGAAATAGATAACATCATCCAATCAGTTAAAAAAAAACAGTACCCACTGAGTAAGTGGCCAGGTTCTGTTGCATCAGTTGTTTGTCTACTAAAAAGCATTACGTTTCTCACAGTTGTTTTGCCCATAATGACCTTAAGCTAATTTTTCCCCCCCCTGACCACTAGCTTACACCATATTGTGGTCTAGATAAACAAAATGTAGATTTATGGAAAGAAACAAATTAAATAGATAATAATTTAGAAAAATAAAAGGAAGTTTATTAAATAAAGAGCTCAAAAAACAAAGTGAATCAAGACTATGTATAAACATCTTGATATGATGAATCACAGAAAGTTTGAGTAAACATGAATGAAGAAATGTTTCAAATACATTATATACATACACTGAGTGATCACTGAATTATGACCACCTACCTAATACTTCATAGGTCCTCCTTTTGACCTGAGTACAGCAGCTATCTGACGTGGCATTGATTCAACAAAATGTCGGAAGCGTTCGGGAGGTATGGCCAACCAAGCTGTGTGTAATGTGGTCGGCAATGCAGGTATGGAGGTGATTAGTGTATCCAGATGCCTGATATGCCTTTCCATAGTGTCCCACAAGTGCTCTATGGGATTGATATTGGCGGAGTTTGGAGGCCAAGTGATATGTTGGGTGTCAGAACTGTGTTCCTCAAACCATTCCTGCACATCAAATGCCCGATGGCTCGGCCCATTGTCATCTTGGAAGACACCATCATCATTCAGGAAAAAGTGTAACATAGTGGGGTGTACACAGTCAGCAAGCAGTTGACGATAGTGGAGACCAGTGATACGTTGCTCCACATGTACCAGGGGTCCAAGTTCTTGACAGTTACAGTAACATCGTCAGTTACATCAACTGACGATGTTACCAACAGTAAATTCTAAGTGGGAAGAATTCAAGGAATTAATCATGGATGCTACTAAAAGTTTCATACGTATTAAGAAATACTGTTCAAAGTTTAGGCCTAAATGGTTATCTAATGAACTAATGAGACTCGTAACAGAGAAAAAAAATGCATGGGATGCATATAAATTATCAAGCGACTCAGAAGCCTATGGCAGATATAAGCTAGCTGTAATCAGGTCACAAAGGAGGTTAGGCAGGTGAAAGCAGATTACGAGAAATCCTTGGCAAAAGATGCTAAGAAAAACAGCATGGATTTCTTTACTTATATAAACTCTAAAAGGAAGAGGATGAATCTGATTGGTCCACTTGGCATCGATGGTTTGACTGTTGATGATCCTGCTCAGATAGCAAACAAACTGAATGAGTATTTTGCATCTACATTCACGCGAGGAATTATTAAGGTTCGAAAATGGCAGAAGGTTATCAAATTGTAGCAGGATACTTAATGATTTTGTAATAACTGAGAGCAAAGTGGAGGAGAAATTGTTGAAGTTAAACATAAGAAAAGCACCTGGGGTGGATGGGATCTATCCAGTTATATTAAAGGAGGTGGCAAAGCAACTAAGCAAACCTTTAGCCATAATTATAAGAGCATCCTTGGACTCAGGGGAGGTTCCCACGGACTGGAGATGTGCAAATGTATCCCCAATTCACAAAGGGGGGATCGAAGGGTGACACGAGTAATTACAGACCAGTGAGTTTAACTTCTGTTCCGGGTAAAATAATGGAGTCACTGGTTAAAGTTGCATTGCAGGATCATCTAGACAAGACTGCAGCAATAATTCAGACACAGCATAGGTTTGTTAAGGGAAAGTCTTGTCTGGCAAATTTGATAGGATATTATGATGTGGTTACAAAGGAACTGAATGCAAAAAATAATTTTGATATCATATATTTGGATTTCAGGAAAGCTTTTGACACTTTTGCGCATGGAAGACTATTGTACAAATTGGAGCAGAATGGTATTAAGGGTAAGTTGCTACAATGGATAAAAGGATGGTTAAGTGGGAGAAGACAGAGGGTGGTAATCAATGGGTGCTGCTCTTCTTGGACTAATGTTATTAGTGGAGTCCCACAGGGTTTGGTGTTGGGTCCACTGTTGTTTTGTATATTTATCAATGATATTGATGAAGGTATATCAGGCTTAATGTCGAAGTTTGCAGATGATACAAAGGCTGGCAGAGTTGTTAATGACAGTAATGGCAGTGTGCTACTGCAACAGGATATAGATAATTTGGGCAGATGGGCTAAGTGGCAACTGAAGTTTAACAAATGAAAAGTACTGCATATGGGTAGAAGTAACCCCAGAGAAACGTACCAACTGTGTGATAATACACTTAAGGTGGTAGAAAATGAAAGAGACCTGGGAGTAATTGTGCAGTCAGATATGAAGTTTTCTGAGCAATGCAGACAGGCTGCCAGGGCAGGTCATGGGGTTTTGTCAATGATATATAGGAATTTTGCTAGCAGGGAAAAGGAGGTGATTGTCTCTCTGTATAAGGCAATTGTCAATCCACGCCTTGAGTACTGCATACAGGTCTGGAGGCATCATTTTAGGAAGGATGTAGATTTGCTTGAGCATGTACAGAGAAGGACAACAAGATTGGTGAGGGGAATGAAGGGATCCTCTTACCAAGAGAGGCTTAAGTTCTGCAAATTGCAGTGGCTGGAGACTAGGCACCTGCATGGTGATCTGATTGAGGTGTATAAGGCCTTGAATGGGTTGAGCACGCTGAATTCTGATGGGATCCTTCCACTTGTTCAGATTACGAACCTAAGGGGGCATAAATTCAAATTAAGAAAGGACAGATTAGCATTAGCATTAGTAGAGGCATTTGATGCAAGAAAGCAAGCTTATGCAGCATCAGCCAAAAAAAAAAAAAAAAAAAGTAACATAAATAAATAAAAATAACCACTTCCACTTCACCCCTCTGTTCGTTCGAAATACCTGTCCAGCTGAGCCTTAAACTTATTTAGGCTATCAACTTCCACGACAAGGGATGGAAGTCTGTTCCACCCATCAACCACCCGCTGGCTAAAGGCAAATTTCCGCACATCTATCCTACATCTGTCTTTCCTCAATTTGAATTTATGCCCTCTCAGGTGATTTTTCTGAGCTAGAGGAAGAATCCCATCAGCATTGAGCATGCTCAAACCATTCAAGGCTTTGTACACCTCTATCAGATCACCCCGCTGGTGCCTAGTTTCCAGACACTGTAATTTGCAAAACTTAAGCCTTTCTTCGTAAGAGAACCCCTTTGTCCCATTCACCAATCTAGTTGCCCTTCTCTGTACTCGTTCCAGCAGCTCTACATCCTTCCTGAAATGAGGCCTCCAGGCCTGTATACAGTACTCTAGGTGTGGCCTGACCATTGCCTTATACAAGGGAATAATCACCTCCTTATCCCTGCTAGAAAAATTCCTATATATCATTGACAATACACCATGAGCTACTCTTGCAGCTCGTCTGCACTGCTCAGAGAACTTCATATCTGCCTGCACCACCACCCCCAGGTCCCTTTCATTCTCTACCACTGTCAGTGTAGTACCACAGAGTTGATACGTTGCTCTGGGGTTGCTGTTTCCCATATGTAGTACTTTACATTTGTCAATGTTAAACTTCATTTGCCACCTCGAAGCCCATCTGCTCAACCTTTCCAAATCCTGTTGCAGCAGCATAGTGTCAGTAGTGTCCTTGACAACCCTGCCAACCTTCGTATCGTCTGCAAACTTGGACATTAAGCCTGATATACCATCATCAATATCATTTATAAATACAGAAAACAATAAAGGCCCCAATACTGAACCCTGAGGGACTCCACTAATAACATTAGTCCACGATGAGCAGTGTCCATTGATTACCACTCTCTGTCTTCTCCCCCTCAACCACCCCTTTATCCATAGCAGCAACTTGCCTCCAATGCCACACTGCTCCAATTTGTGCAGCAGTCTTCCATGTGCAACAGTATCAAAAGCCTTTCTAAGATCCAAGTATATAATATCAAAGTTATTCCCTGCATCCAGTTCTTTTGTGACTGCATCATAGTATCCAATCAAATTGGTCAGGCAAGACTTCCCCTTAACAAAACCATGCTGTGTCCTAGCTATAACTGAAGTCTTGTCTAGATGATCCTGCAGTGCTTCTTTCACCAGTGCCTCCATTAATTTTCCGGGAACAGAAGTTAAACTCACAGGTCTATAATTACTTGTGTCAGCCTTTGATCCCCCTTTGTGAATTGGGGTCACATTTGCACATCTCCAGTCAATGGGTACCTCCCCTGAGTCCAAGGAAGCTCTCATAATTATGGCTAAGGGTTTGCTTACCTCCTTTGCTGCCTCCTTTAATATAACTGGATAGATCCCATCCACCCCAGGTGCCTTTCTTGTGTTTATCTTCAACAATTTCTCCTCCACTTTGCTCTCAGTTATTACAAGATTCTCTGGCTTACTGCTAGAGTTGAATACACCTCTGGCATTCCCCTCGCTGAATAACTCCTCATGTGTGAATGTCGATGCAAAATATTCATTTAGTTTGTTAGCTACCCGAGCAGGGTCATCAACAGTTGACCCATCGATCTCAAGTGGACCAATCTGATTCATCCCCTTCCTTCTAGAGTTTACATAAGTAAAGAACTCTTTGCTGTTTTTCTTCGCATCCCTTGCCAAGGATCTCTCGTAATCTGCCTTCGCCTGCCTAACCTCCTTTGTAACTTGGTTACAGATCAACTTGTATCTATCATAGGCGTCCGTGTCACGTGTTAATTTGTATGTATCCCATGCATTTTTCTTCTCTGCCATATGCCTCATTAGTTCATCTGACAACCATTTAGGCCTAAACCTTGAACAATATTTCTTAGTTGGTATGTAAAGCCTAGTAGCTTCCACGATAAGTTCTTTGAATGCTTCCCATTTTGAATTTGCTGTTGGCAATATCATCAGTTGATCCCACTGTATAGAATTTAAATACTGTCTCAGTCCATTGTAGTTGCCTTTACGAAAGCAATACCCCTTCCCTTTACCCCTAATGGTAGTTACCTCTTTGAGTAACTCCCACTTCAGCACACTGTGATCACTGCCACCAAGTGGTTCATTTATCTGCAGATTCTTAATGCATGAAGAATCACTACTGATAATCAAATCAAGAGTATTACTCCCTCTAGTTGCCTCCCGAACATGCTGATGTAGAAAACAATCATCCAATAAATCCACAAAAGCCTTGCTACTGTGTGAGTGACCAGCCCCCAAATTCCAGTCAATATCTGGGAAATTAAAATCCCCCATTATAAGACTCTCTGATTTACTGGCCCACTCTATTTCTCCGAACAGTTTCTTATTATACTCATCAGAGTCATTAGGCCTATAGCACACTCCTACTCGATCTATTCTATATCTATTCCAGATATAGAATAGATGTGCGGAAATTTGCCTTTAGCCAGCGGGTGGTTAATTGCTGGAACAAACTTCCATCTGTCGTTGTGGAAGTTGATAGGTTGAATAAATTTAAGGAGGAACTGGACAGGCATTTGGAGGGAATGGTGTGATTTTTTTTTTTTTTTTTGGCTGATGCTGCATAAGCTCATACACTTGCTTTCTTGCATCACATGCCACTACTACTACTACAGTGAAACATACCCCCCCCACACCATACAACCACCTCCAGAGGCCTGCACTTTTGATACCATGCATGATGGATCAAGAGCCTCATCTTGTTGATGCCAAATCCATACACGACCATCCACGGTGTGAAGTAAATAATGTGACACCTCTAACATCAACCTTTCGCTGACCTTTGCAGTTTTGCCGTCGGGTCATTGTTTGATCATTTTGACGGCAGTCCTGGTACAACTTTAACAATGGCAGCTCTCGAACACCCCACTAGTTCAGCCATTTGGGAAATCGAGGCACCAGCTCGTTGAGCTCCCACAATCTGTCCTTTATCAAAGTGATAAATCCTTCCTTTTACCCATGATGCTCAGAATTTTACTACCTACTGAACTGCTGACAGCTTATCTATGCTATGTAGGTTGACTAGCTGTGCACTCTCATACCTCATGTGGTCAACGGGTCGCATTCAGTTTTCATAGGGGTGGTCATAATTCAGTGATCACTCAGTGTAGAAATGGGATACATTACAGAAGTTATGTCAGATATTCAAAAAAATGTCCACTACTTGCACACATGCACGCATGAATGGTATCGTTTCTCAACAGCCTAACACATATTGGTGCATGTTACCTGTAATTTTAACTGTTTTCAGTTGTATCATGATCCACAAATCTTGAGATGTTTGTGGTTTATATCTTTTATCTTTCAAGTATCCCCATGCAAAAAAAAGTCTAAAATATAAGGGAGTGAGATGTGGAAACTTTTGGGTGGGTATTCAAAAGATTTTCCCCATTCTGCCTATCATTTGGGAAATTCACTACCAATCTAGACACAAAAATAGAATGAAACTAACAAGTAACAGTATCACTGAATTATAAGGTCTAATTATCTCATAAGAGGAGAGTTCTATCCACACATTGAGCTCTAGCAGATTAGCATCATTCTGTAAGGTGAGGTGTAGATTGTCACTGGTCCTTTAAGCACAGCTGTGATAATTGAAATCACTGTTTAGTCAAAATGTTGCCTTGTCTGAACATGTGATTACTTCCTGAAGATCACCAGTTTCAATGTTCTTACAACAGCATCACTCACGAAATTGTTCTGGTCAATCTAAATTGTCTTTGTGAATTGTATGCAATGGACAAAGTATAAAAGATTTGAACTTTATGCCCTTTAAGATTCTCATAATATTCAATTGACTCGATGCTTTCTCGCTAGTACTGTCTTATTGACGTTGGTGACTGGTCAGATGCCCTACTATTGGCTTTAATGATTTCAGCATGCCTTGATGTTCTCCTACCACAGCGTTCCACATTAATGATGCAAACAGTTCCATGTCCATCAACCTCACTATGGAAGCAGATTATTGTCAGATATATTGTTTCCTTTATCTGATGTTAATGTGGTCATACAAAATATGGTTATTTAAAGTGTTTACAATATTGACTGACCCTGTATATAAGCAAATTGTGGGATGGAATCTGTAAGGAGGGCTGCAAAAACACTGCCATTAAAAAGATAGTAGAAAAAGTTGAAGTGAAAGTTTAGCCCTAAACTATGTCCAGCTTTTTGGTTATTTTATGTTCTAGAAAGAATTTGAAATTTAGAATTTTTTAACATTTCTCATGCTTCAGATTGGAACAAACTTGCTTGAATGGCATTCATTTAGACTCAAATTTTTTTTTTTAAATTCTATTATCACAAAATGATAACAGATTATAATTTTGTTGTTAATCTGGAACTGTAGTTTATTTTCATTAATTATGATTTACAAAATTTATTGAATTCCACACCTTAAAATTTTTGTATTTTTCTTCTTGTTCTATTACATATTAACTTCTGTCACATTTTTGGATTACATCCAACAAACATGCAGAATGTTTGAGGGATGAAAAATTGCAGAAAACATGCAATAGGTCCAATATTTCACCCATGTGCCTATCAGGAAACATTCACTTAGTATTTATTATACTCCAATGCCTATAAAAAATACAGATGCAAAGGTACAACATGACACCTAGAAAACCTCTTGTGATTGGTGTAAATAAAGAAAATACTGAATCATCATTTGGAAATAACTAGTGGCATAAGGTATATGGGAAGATACATTCTCAAATTCAGAGGTATAATGGGGATGGGTGGGATAGTTCAGTTTCCCAGATTCATGTGGACAAAGGAAAGTTAATTAACTTTATTCCTATGTTCCCAACATTTAGTTGTAAACTTGGAGAATTCCTCTGACCAGGGCACTTCCTCCATGAACCATTCCAGTTCCTGAGCATACCCAATGTGCAAGTTGGCTTATGAACACATCATTTTACAGACATAATAGATAACAAAGATCACATTTAATAGCACATGAATTGGCCATGATAAATGTAGTCATTGTACTAAGGAGCTCCCAAAAAACAACAAACCAGTCCCGAAATCCTGCAAAAATTTTAATAATCTGTTGTTTTTTTTCTTCATCTCCCACATCAATATTGTACTTTTCAAACTATTTATTTGTTTATTTCTACATTTTTCTGCTACTAAAAATCACATGGGGTGTTAGACACCTCATGCCATCAGCAGTACTGACATCATTTATTACAGCAAAACTGCAAAGCATGAAATATGAAAGGAAAATATATTTTAGATAGCTGGATAGCAACATAAGTCAATTCTTAAAAACCTTTTAATTTGGCATAAAAGTCTATAATTAGTATTAGTAATGGCAAATGGTGCAAAAAAGCAACCTTAAAAATCATCAGCAAAAAAAAACTACACTTTACTCATTTATACCCTCTGTAAGAATTTGTCTAGTTCTTCCTTAAATTTATTCAGACCACCCACTTTCAAAACAGATGGAAATTTGTTCCAACAATCAACCACATGTTGACTAAAGGCAGACTTCCACATATCTATCCTGCAACCATCCTTCATCAAATCGAATTTATGCCCACTCGTGTGTATAGGCTCAGAAAGAGGAAGAATTCCATCAAAATCTAGCTTACTTAATCCATACAAGGCCTTAAGCACCTTAATCAGATCTCCCCACAGGTACCTAAGTCTCCAGATTTTGTAGAACTGAAGCTTTTCTTGGTAAGAGTACCCTTTTGTTCCCTTTATCAATCTGGTTTCCCTTCTGTACACCTGTTCCAGAAAATCTACCATGGCCTTGTACAGAGGGATAATCACCTGCTAGTCCCTGCTAGCAAAGTTTCTGTATATCATTAACAAAATCCCATGAGCTGTTCTGGAAGCCTCTCTGCACTACTCAGAGAATTTCATATCTGACTGCATATCTAAAATAACCCCCATATCTTTTTCATTTTCACTTCCTTGAGTGTAGTACCGCATAGTTGGTATGTTAATCTGGGATTACCACTACCCATATGTAGTACCTTTCATTCGTTAATGTTAAATTTCAAATGCCATGTCTCAGCCGTTTACCTAATTTTCCTAGATCTTGTTGCAGTAGCTCACCATGATTACTGTTGTTAACCACCCTGCCAACCTTTATAATATCTGCAAACAGACGTTATGTCTGATATATTTTCATCAATATTGATAACAAATATTGAAAAAAAATAGGCCCAGCACTGAACCATGAGACTCCACTAATAACATTAGACCAAGAAGAGCAATGCCCAATGATAACCAAAATGTCTTATCCCAATCAACCATTGCTTTATCCATAACAGTAACTTGCTCTTTGCCACATTGTCCAGTTCATACAGCAGTCTTTTATGTGCAATACTATCAAAAGCCTTCCTGAAATCCAAGTATATGATATCAAACTTATTTTTGGCATTCAGTTCCTTGGTCACTGTATCATAATATCTAACCAGATTGGCCAAACAAGGCCACCACTTAACAAATCCATGCTGTGACTGCAGTACAATTACATTCCTGTCTAGAAAATCCTGCATTACTTTTTTAACCAGTGATTCCATTATTTCCCCAAGAATATACATCAAGTTAACAGGTTTGTAATTATTCATGTCACCTTTTGATCTCCCTTTGTGAATTGGGGATACATTTGCAAATGTTCAGCCAATAGGATATCCCCCTTGAATCCAAGGATGCTCTCCTAATTATGGCTAAGGGTTTGCTTACCTCCGTTGCTTGCTCCCTTAATATAAATGGATAGATTCCATCTAGTCTAGGTGCCTTTTTTTTTACGTTTAGCTCCAACAATTTCTCTTCCACTTTTCAGTTACCACAAAATCATTTAGCTCCCTGTTAGAGTTTGATAAACTTTTGGCATCCCCTTCCCTAAAGAATTCCTTAAGTGCAAACATAGATGCAAAATACCTATTCAATTTGTCAGCAACCTAAGCAGGGTCATCAACAGTTAACCCATTTACATCAAGTAGGCCAATGTGATTCAACAACTTCCTTCTACTGTTAATATAAGCATAAAAATTTTTGCTGCTGTTCTTTGCGATCTTTGCTAGAAACTTCTCAAAATCTGCCCTACCTTGCCTAATCTCCATTGTAATGTGATTAAAAACAAATTTATATATACCATAGGCTTCTGTATCACCTGATAATTTCGATGTATCTCATGCATTTTTTTTCTTTGCTACCAGTCTCATTAGTTCATCTGCATCCATTTAGGTCTAAGCCAGCATTTCCCAAACTTTTTTGTCCCAGAACACTTTTCATCTCACAACATATTCACGAAACACTTATGAAACATAAGTTTAGTGGGAGCCAAAGAACCGTTTGCTAATATTTTATTATATATGATGCACTGTGCATCGGGAGCATCTTTATTTCCAACACATGTAAAGCTGAAATTCAAATAACTGTCATTAAACTTTCGTTTTGGTCATTTATTAGTTGGTTCCTGTTTTTTCACTTCAGATTTTTGGGGAACAAAACGCTGCGATTGTTCATCCTCACTTTGAAGTGACAATATTGTTCGTTTTCATCAACCACAGTTGCACTACTAGAAGTACTTTGCTTCTCGTTTTAAAGTTCCTTTTTTAAACCACAAATCTATGGTCACATATTTTAATAATAATATTTCGAAATACTAATAATTATCAAAAAAAATTTATACAAGGAAGTGAGAATAGTTATGATATCGGTTCACTTCCTCCTCTCCTTCAACCCATGTAAGCCAGGCTAAATCGCATACGAATGGCATACTAGATCACCACATTGCTACTTTTTCGTAGGTGTCATTACCTCTACACATACTTCTCTATGCAAAGCCTGCCAAAATAAAGTGTTCCGTGGTCTATTTGATAGTCTATGCCAGTATATTAATAACCGAAAAAAAATTATGTTAAACATTATAATGATAGAAAAGTGGTGTATGCTACAAATATGCAAAATTTATTTATTATTAATTTTTTAATTATTAATTATGATTTTTCGCAGAACACTTGTTAACATCTCATGGAACACAGCTTGAGAAATGCTGGTCTAAGCAATGAACAGTATTTCTTAGTTGGTATTAAATGCATAGCAGCGTCTATGATTACTTTCCTGAATGCTTCTAATTTAGAATTTGTTTTTGATAACATCATCAGTTGGTCACACTGCACAGAATTTAAAAATTGTCTGAGACCACTGTAGTCACCCTTATGAAAGCAAAAGCCTCTCCCTCTACTCTTGAGAATAGTAAGGTATTAAATTCCACATTAGTACCCATGATCATTGCCATCCAGTGGGTCTTTTACCAGCAGATTCTTAATGCTTGAAGAATTGCTGTTGATAACCAGATCAAGAATCCTGCTTCCTCTTGTTGCCTCTAACATGCTGCTGTAGAAAACAGCCATCCAAGTCTTAATGTGTGTGTGACCAACCCAGAAATTCCAGTCAACATCAGGGAAGTTAAAATACACCATTATAAGGAGGTATTCTTATTTTCTAGTCTCCTCTATTTCTCTGTATAGCTGTTTGATATATTCATCACAGTCATTAGGCCTATTAGCACTCCTCCTCTCATTTTTGTTTTTCAAGTGTTATGCTGCACAAAAGTGACTCAACGTTGCACTGGTCGCCCATGTCAATTGGTTGCACTGCCTTAAATTTAATATGCCTCTTAACTAAGAGCATAACTCCCCACCCCCTCCTGTCCTTCCTGTATATATTGTACTTCCCATATTCAAATTCAACATCACTTATGTCTGAGTGATACCATGTCTCACTATCCCTACATCTGCATTTGATGACTTAAGCAGTACTTCAATTATTTAAAATGCTCCTTGCTTTCCAGGCTCTGCATATTCCAATAGAAGCAGTGCAAAAATCACTTTTACCTTTGCCTGTAGTGGTAGTTAATCTATTAGTCTGTGTATTCCCCAAGCTAGCAGTTTTCCAACCCACCTATTACTGTCTTGATAGCATCAGCATATATTCTTGCACCCCTTCTATTTAAGTGTATCCCATCCCTATAAAAAGCACTGACCACGCTGAGAAAAATTCTACCCCATGAGCCTTGCACATTCTCTCCAGGGCTGAATCGATTGACAAGGCTTTCAACAAGTACTCCCTCATATTGTGTCTGGGCAGAATTGCAAATGCTTCCAAATTTAATCCTAACTTGCAGCCTTTCCCCAACATTGCCCTGTACTTGTTAAGTAAGTGCTTGGATCTCCTACTCTTAATATCATTAGTGCCAATATCTAATGCCTACCTCTGCTCCTGGCAGACACAACATGGTCCTATTCCACTTATCCATCTTGCATAACATATTTCCAGTTTTCCTGATAATAGAGTCACTGACAATAACTACCTCTTGTGGGATCAGTGCATTCTCCCTTGGGGATTGCTGTGTGTTGTCTGATGCACAAGTGTGAGCTCTGGCACTGAGTTGGGCAACTTAGAGCCTGATGGGCATCCATTTTAATTCCTTCAAGGGCATCCTCCGCTCTCTTCAAGCTCTCATAAATGCCCATCAGAATAATGAGTTGGTGCCTAATTTCTTCACACTCTGAACTGAACACACAAAACCTGTGTGTCCTGTTCAAGAAAGGACTGAAAAAATTGCACAAGTTGCAAATTTTTAGGCAATGATTCATAGGTGAATTTCCTCCTTTGGTTCTCCTCTGAGCCACAGCACTCCCACTACTTTGTGTTCTCTAGTTTGTTGCATAATTTCTGTTTAAATACAATTTAATTGATTAATTGACAATACTACACTAAGCTAACAGATTCCTAAATTCAATAATATGTTATACTATCAAGTTTACATCATAGCTTACACTATACTGTTATGTTTGTAGAGTTTTAAATTAGTTAAATCCTAAGGCGCATTTAGGGCTAGAGCCTCAAGCTGCGAACAAATTTAGACTATGTATATAAAGTGCTTAGCATCATAATACACAGCCATTTCTGAATAAACAGAAAATTTTTAAGGTGGCATCGTTTTAGGTTATATCTCATATTGTGAATGCCTTCACAACGAGTTGCCATGATATTGCACTACTTCGAATAAGTAACGCTTCACCTAAGGAGAAGACTAGTGTTACTTATTCTCAGATAGGTACCACCACCCAGACAGCACTGTTTCAGGGCTATTTGGCCCTTCGTCAGTGAGTGGGTAGGTACCCAAGTGATGCAATGATGGCAAAAACAGTTATGAAGTATAACTCCACAATATGAGAGATGCCTGATGGTGTATGATGTATTTAGACTAAGGCGCATTTAGGGCTAGAGCCTCAAGCTGCGAACAAATTTAGACTATGTATATAAAGTGCTTAGCGTCATAATACACAGCCATTTCTGAATAAACAGAAAATTTTTAAGGTGGCATCGTTTTAGGTTATATCTCATATTGTGAATGCCTTCACAACGAGTTGCCATGATATTGCACTACTTCGAATAAGTAACGCTTCACCTAAGGAGAAGACTAGTGTTACTTATTCTCAGATAGGTACCACCACCCAGACAGCACTGTTTCAGGGCTATTTGGCCCTTCGTCAGTGAGTGGGTAGGTACCCAAGTGATGCAATGATGGCAAAAACAGTTATGAAGTATAACTCCACAATATGAGAGATGCCTGATTGTGTATGATGTATTTAGACTAAGGCGCATTTAGGGCTAGAGCCTCAAGCTGCGAACAAATTTAGACTATGTATATAAAGTGCTTAGCATCATAATACACAGCCATTTCTGAATAAACAGAAAATTTTTAAGGTGGCATCGTTTTAGGTTATATCTCATATTGTGAATGCCTTCACAACGAGTTGCCATGATATTGCACTACTTCGAATAAGTAACGCTTCACCTAAGGAGAAGACTAGTGTTACTTATTCTCAGATAGGTACCACCACCCTATAAAAAAATTTTCTGTTTATTCAGAAATGGCTGTGTATTATGATGCTAAGCACTTTATATACATAGTCTAAATTTGTTCGCAGCTTGAGGCTCTAGCCCTAAATGCGCCTTAGTCTAAATACATCATACACCATCAGGCATCTCTCATATTGTGGAGTTATACTTCATAACTGTTTTTGCCATCATTGCATCACTTGGGTACCTACCCACTCACTGACGAAGGGCCAAATAGCCCTGAAACAGTGCTGTCTGGGTGGTGGTACCTATCTGAGAATAAGTAACACTAGTCTTCTCCTTAGGTGAAGCGTTACTTATTCGAAGTAGTGCAATATCATGGCAACTCGTTGTGAAGGCATTCACAATATGAGATATAACCTAAAACGATGCCACCTTAAAAATTTTCTGTTTATTCAGAAATGGCTGTGTATTATGATGCTAAGCACTTTATATACATTAGTTAAATCCTTACTAAAAGTAAAATTTCTTAGCTAAAAACAAATAAATATATGCCAAACTATGTAATTAGTACCTTCAAGCTACTTATTTATCACAATTTAAAACCTACAATTCCAGTGCACTACTAGTCACGTGCTATGATATTCGCACCAAAACACTGACACAAAAGGTCTGCGAATAATAAGTTGTAACTTATAAAATTTCTAGCTAAATTTAAAAATAAGCTAATAAACGTGCCTAAGACTATTAAAGTATTTTTCAAACCCAATTTAATATGTTAATTAATCAAAAAGATGGCAAAAATTTCCAAAAAACTTATCTGTTCCCACAAGCACAAAATTCTTCATCTGCATACTTTTTAATCTCATACCTAATACATAATTCCTGGGATATTAAGTACCACATGCAGTTATTCCAGGTTTAAGAAAAAATTGAAGGTAGAACAGCTTTCATCAGTTTCCCTCATTAAAGGCAAATAAATGTCTTTTATGAAAGATCCATTCTACCATATGAACTGCATAAGAAAGGATAGATAAGTCTTTGTATCATCCATAAAGAAATAAACAGATGTGTGAATTTTAGGCATTAATTGCCTAAAGCAGTGTTTCTCGATTAGTGGACCATAAAGGAATATTAGGTGGGCTCCAAAAGGTTTAAAAATTATTAAATATATATTGTGATGATTAAAATATACAGTAGAGTTCTCATTAATACAGAGTTCAAGGGAACCTAAATTTTTGGGTATTGTAATAATGAGGTCTGCCATAATATCAACACAACCATTTTCAATGGTACTCTCTCTCTCAGGATAACTGTTTTTTTTTGGCTGGTGCAGCAAAAGCCTCAAGGCCTCCTTGCACCATATGGCTAATTATAATAATAATATCTATTAATATTAACTTAAGCTTTGCCTAATAATAATATTTTTTAGATTTTTTAAAAAATTTATAGTAGAATCTATGAGAAAAGAAACAATATATATTGCCCTACCGTCAATATCCAAACACCCACCATGCAATGATGGTCACCTCCTACCAAGCACCACATTTCACACAACTCAAAATATGCTCGTAGCCCTTCGAAGAGACAGTAGTATGATTGTAAATGCAAGATGCCACGACTGACAGAGTTAGCAGACTTCTAATGCAGAATGATAACAGGGTACCACATATACAATTGGTCTGTATGTGACATTTCAATAGCACTAAAGATACCTAGGTCGACGAATGACAATGTGATCTGCATATGGGAAAGAAATTGGAAAACTTCCAAAGCTCATAGAACATGACAGAAGAGCCCTGCAAATAATCATCTACTCAGAATGCAGGTCAATGCTGTTGAAGCACACACAGGCCCCAAGTGAGATGATTAGAAGGTCTGCACCAGTAAAGTGGTGGGTAGGATGCTGCATGATATGGGTTATCATGGTTGTGCAACTGTTCACAAGCAAATAATCATCCTTACTAATACCACAGACTATCGTCCCAATAATGAAGTATGGCTGAAGAAGTATGATTGTCTCGGGCTCTTTTTCATCTTTTGGCTTGAGACCATTGGTTCTTTTAGACCAGGGGTGGGCAACCTTTATAAATGGTGGGACAAATAAAATGTCAGTGAGGTACATGTAGGCAAAATGTTTTTTAGCTTTCCACGATTTTTAGGGTTATTAAAATGGTGTATAATGAAAATATTGTCATAAACAGTTTTATGTTACTGTAATATTTATACATACATGTACATATAATTAATTTTATTAATAAGAAAAACGAAATACAAATTCAAGATAAAATTACAAAAATACAATTATAGTAACAAAATACAAGTCCAGTAACAAAAATTGCAATATTTTATTTTTATAATATTTAATGAGAGATTTAATACTGTTTATTTTTATCAGTGAATCGTTATCTCGATCAATATTTGTTGTAGCAATGTACAAAGTATTTTCTAAATTTACATCAGAAATTTCACTAATTCAAAAATATATATAATAAATGGCAGGCCGTTTATTGTATATATTTTGAAAACGACTGCAGACCAGATCACAACCGTTTGCCGGCCGGAGTGGGCCTGTGGACCAGAGGTTGCCCACCTGTTTTAGACAAAACCATAAGTCTTCCTGGACAATAATGCATGACAATGACACAGCACAGCAAGAAGGCTCATGCCTATATCACCAGGACAATGCTTCACATTTTACTGCTCAGGTTGTGACAGACTAGTTTCAGGACGTGTCAAAAAGTTGGACTGGACAGTCCAGGGCCCTGACCTGGACTGGCTAGATAACTTCTCAGATGAGTTGGATTGTTCGGTGTATGAAAGTAGAGGATAAGGCCACCCAAAACAGAGAACTGATCTGGCTGCTACTTTGAAGGTACAGTGAAAACATCAGAGGACCTTTACAAAGAACTGGTGGAGAGTGCTCCATGGAGACTAAAGGCTGTCATAAGGGCCAAAGGTTTCAGTACACATTATTAGTTTTCCTGTAAATAAAGGTTATTTATAGATATGGAAGTGTCACGATATTAATGATAGGGAAATATATATAATTTAAATGAAAATATTTATTATCATAAACTAGTAAAAGCAGAATTACAGTATTAATATTAAAGGAAACTTGAAAATCAATTAACTCTTTAATAAATCTAATTTTAAGAAAGAATGAATCCAATTTCGTTTACATGGTTTATCTCTTGCATGCATTTTAATAGACTATAGACATTAATTTCATTGGTGGTAGGCAGCACTTCTACTGTTGCTGATACTACAGCAGTTGCGGTAGTAACAACATCATCCAGCTTAAAAAACTTCCTAAATTCTCTAACAAAATCCACATGCTCCTTCAAATCCCATCCCAGTAAAAAATAAATGTTTTACCACATTTATTTGCTAGACCATGGTTTTCAATATTTTCACCAAAGTCACTCTTTGTGAATTTGCTGTTTATTACACATGATGCAATACCACTGCGAGAAATAACAACATTGTGAATGGCATCCAACACATTCTACGTTGGCTGAATTCCTATTCCTGCAGAACCAATACCTTATCAAGTAGGCTTTATGTGTTCCCTTGAGGTATTGATCCGATTTCTGTATAAAAGTGGGGTAATAGAGGGATTGTTCTCCAGCTTAAGTGTCTCAGCAGAATGTGCTATACAATAATCTGCAATCATCAAAATGTTTCTTTTTTCTGAAGCCATCCTCATGTCCATTTTCGGTGATCAAGATGAAAAATTTTGACTGCAAGTCAAGTGGTTAACTTTATGATTAATCAGTTAATCACATGGAAGTTGGCGAACAATTTTAAAACATATTGGCTTGGAAATCCAAATTACAAGTGGGTGCATTTTTATAGTACCATCTGCTTTGTACCATAACAGAAACAGTAATGCATTCTTCACTTGATTTTCTACCATTGGCAAGAATCTTTGAATAGCAACTGTTTTTTTTTAAATTAATTTAAAATTAAAAATTAATTTAATTTTAGATAAATTAAACTTAAATTGATTAGGATTTATATTGAGCACAATTTATATTTCATGGGATAAAAATGTAGGGGGGTAAAAAACAATTCCTTAGCAGGGAGGACAATGTGTATTTTGTATAAATGAGAAATTTGCATAAATCAAGTATGTATTAAGAAGATTCTACTCTATATTAAAAATGCTAATATACTGTATATTTGAATGATTTATATATACACACACACACACAAAAATCATAAACTGGTTTTTCACATTTTTATAACTTTATGTTTCCTCCCTCCCTCCCTCTCACCCCAGTATATACCTAGTGAAACTCAAAATGCAGAAACTTTTGGAACCAAATTTCTACCAGATTCAGGCAGTCATAATACAGTCACAAAAAAACAAAAATAATAATAAAATAAAATAAATAATTAATAAAATAATAATACTTATACAAGTGCATATAACATTAAGAGAAAGATAATGCACAGTATAGTGAAAAGTACTTTAATGCACAGATCATCACAAATAAAATTAATTAATTCCCTTCCAAGATATATATATAGCTGATAAACCAACGCCAAAGATTTTACACAATCACTTCACTGACATCCCACTAAGGTTTTTAACAATCCAGCTCATTCCGCAACTGACACTGATCTGTTTGAAAATACGACAATCCAAAAGTTGTTTAATGCAGTGAAATCCTGTTACAATGAATACTCTTTTAACAAAAATTGACCACGACAAAAATGTTTACAAGTCCCGGAAAACTTCCTTTATTATAAGTCTTGTTTGAACAAAATAGTTCTGAAAAAAAAAAAAAAAATCAGTACAATGAATTATTTTCAGAGTTCACCTATGCATAAAATGACTGGTTTACAATGAAAGAAAAATGCTGCATATTAAAATCATAAATAATTAGTGCCAACAGTCTACCCTCACAAGCATGGACCCTAGTGCAACATAATCCTTTAATGTACCTTTTTCATTTTTCTTTGGGCTACCCTAGCCCAGGGTCCTAGTGCAGTTGCACTACTTTACTATAGGATGATAGTACTGGTTTCATTAGTATTCCAGGTAATGAAACTCCTTAACTGAAACTACTGTGAGTGCATTCACAATGTAAATATGGCTAAGGTAGGAATAATTTGTTTGTTTGTTGTTGGGTTTTATTGGTGCATTAGCGACTAAGGCTATAATGCGCCAGGTAGGAATAAAGAAACACAGAAACATTTTCATAAAAAAATAAAATAAAAATAAAGGATTTTTAAAAAAAACACATGGAAAAAGAATTCAATATCACCTTCTATTGATTTTGCACCAAAAGAAGCAAGGCACCAGTGTATTTTGATAATGTAACACACTAATGCATTTTGAGAACACAATTTAGACAATTTATTTAATTAATAACTATAGATTAAAATACAATGGAGAATATTATATGGAAGTACTGTAATGCACAATTAGTAATTAATTAAACTGTCTAAATTATGTTCACAAAACAGAGCATAGTGTTTCATTATGAAATTAGTCATCCCTATATTTATTACCATATACTTCAACTCTTATTATTCTGCAACAATGTATTGTGGTTATGTGGTTAATATCTTATATTTCTGTGAGGTGTAGGTTGGTCTTGACTGAGATAAATTAACTAAATTCTTCCCTTGAGGGGATTCAAACCCAGGCTGGTTTTTCCCCCCACACTGTGTGGAAGGACCTTCAAAAGTTAAATAGTGGGCATGAGTGTAATTTGGTATTCATGCTCTCTGTTTTCCACATTCTTGAATGACTGTCCTCAAATCCAGATATATTTATTATTTATTTTTTTCGTAAAAGAAACTTGACAAAAAAAAAAAAAATAAATAAATAATAATCAAATCTGAGAAATCACAAAAAAAAAAAAAAAAAAAAAGCAGACAGTACCATAACTAACAAAGCCACGTTTTCATTATTGAAGGTAAGCAAAACAAAGTATTAGCAGGTCAATGGTTTGCCAAAAATAGCATTTGAATTAGAGATGTTATATCTATTGTACTGTAATAAAAATACGGTTAATATGGTATTTATGAAAAATTGGATGTTTTATTTATATGAAATGCTGTATTTCATGTAAATAAATTGTAGTAATAGTAGTAGTTTTAAGAGTATCTGCAACTATCGCTCTGTATATATATATTACTCTGTATCTGTATATCAGCCAAATACAGATATGGCAGCATATATTGTCTGTAAATTGTGTGTGCTCTGTGGTTTTCTGTTTGCTTGAAGAAAACAGGTTTTTTTTGACGTGAAAACATGTATAGTGGCACTAGAGTAAAATCGATTGGTAACGAAATTTTCTTGTAACGGAAATGACACAACTGATTGGTAATGAAGAAAGCTGACCGTTTAGATTTTAAATGATGCAAATAAAGTCACTTCCTATAGGCTGATAGATTTTAAATCACACAAATAATGTCACTTCCTAAATGGTGCTAACTCAGTCACTAATGTTGATTTGGTAGGGTAAGTAGTTGATTCAGTTGAGTAAGTTCATACTAAGATACGGAAATGACGTCACTTCCTAAAGGCCGCTAACTCAGTCACTAATGTTGATTCAGCAGAGTAAGCAGCGGGTAGTAATATTATGCAAGAATAAAAGCTTCAAAGCCACCGAAGAGCCTCTTGTGTTGAAAAGGAACGAGTTCAAAAACATGAAGAATGAAAAAAAATGCAGACCTTTAATAAAGTCTGCAGATTTTATTAAAGAATATTCTTTCACACAAGACCATTTCATTGCTTAAAATATAAATGACTTTGATTCAAGAACGCAACAATAATATTGGTCCTTGAGGTTGTCACAGACATTCTCTCAGATATGTCAGACAAGCTGTACTTATATACATTTGGATGGCATTCAAGTCAAGTGGTCCCAATTTCGGCGAAGTCCGAACAGTTTGTGACAGCCAAATCCTCTGCTTGTACCTTCCCGATGGTGGGACTATTAGTAATCTTGGGTATAATCTCCATGCACAAGCACACTGTGGGTGACCACCCAGGTGTGAACCAACGTAAGCAAGGGTCGAGGTGTGACACCCACACCACATAGAGGAATGTTGCCCCTCTGTGTTACCAGGCGATACTAGGTGGTAGATGACTCATCAACCGGTGCAATACCACCACTTTGGAGACTTGAAGTGGTGGAACCCATGTTTAGTCTCTAGAGCAAAATTCCGGTCAACCCTTCCCCATCTCTTCCATCATGCAGTATGATTGATGACGTTTGAGGTTATGATGAACATCATGGGGAGATCCAATCTTCCTTACATTTCGAGTTCGCAGACTGGCCGCTTGTTAGTACCGGACCAAATCTATTAGTAACTCTTTAAGAGGCTTCCAGATCAGCTTGCTACCTCTACTCTGCCAGATAGTGACTGGAGGGAGTCTGAGTAGTGTGTATGGGGGGGGGGCATTGTCGAGGCCACATTATCTCAAGGATCTGGATATATTCTTAAGATGTGTATGCCATATCTAAAAATTTCATTAGTTCATACAGCATGTCCCCCCCATACTTTTTCTTACTATTGAATACACCATGAATTGTCAAACTAACAGAGTAAGCTTATCTGTGAAAAGATCTAAACCTCCCAAACACTTCCTAGTTTATTTCACAAATATACGTGGTCTCAGTTCTAATCTCAACGATGTCTATTTCCACTTGCAGTCTGCCAAACCCCATGTACTTTTTCTGACAGAATCTCTGTTATCAGTTGATTCAACTACTGGTCATTTCAGTTATCCAAACTATTCGCTGTATGATTTCTTTTGCCTCACCTCAAAGGTGGTACTTGTGCATACGTCAGTTTCGATCTTCCCTGTCAGAGACTTGGTAGATTTCGAATTGCCTCTTTTCGATCTTCTCTGGATTAAAATCTCTCTACCTCATTGTGTCAAATTCATCTGTTGTCTCTACCATTCTCCCAACTCCACTAATCACTTGGAGCTCTTTGACTTCCTCCCATTGCAACTTGACTTTCTCCCGTTCAACTTTCCTAACAGTGAAGCAACTTTCCTTGGTGATTTTAATGTTCACAACTCCAGCTGGCTTCTGTTTTCTAGTCACACAGACTCAGCTGGTCGAGATGCTGAGGCTTTTGCAATTACTAATGACCTTGCACAGATTGTTCATTTACCCACAAGAACACCAGACAATCCTAACCATACAGCCAACAAGCTTGATCTTTTTCTCATGAACAACCTTTCTAAGTACACGGTCGAAGTGAGTGGTCCTTTAGGCACCTCAGATCACAACTTGAGGATATCATCTTTTAAGGGCACAAAAGGTGATATTGTTGTACACGTTGGCACTAATTATATTAAGAGTAGGAGACAGGAGGAATTACTTAACAAGTACAGGTCACTGTTGAAAAAAAAGCCGTGAATTAGGGTTGAATTTGAAAGTGTCTGCAATTCTGCCCAGACACGATAGGAGGGAGTATATGATGAGAGCCTTGTCAATCAATTCGGCCCTGGAAAGACTGTGCAAGGCTCAAGCCCGTCACCACCAAATACGGAGGATGTGGAAAGGTCAGGAATGACCACCGCATATTCAAGGAGCAATATGGCCTTAGTTTCTAATGCTCCTAAAAACCAAATATCAAACAACAACAAACAAGGCTCAAGGGGTAGAATTTTTTCAACCTGGTCTATACTTGTTAACCGGAGAGACTGTAAGAATATTTGCTGATGCTGTCGAGGCAGTGTTAGGTGGGTCGGAAAACTGCTAGGTTGTGGGGATACAAGGACTAATAGATTAACAATAGCCACTGGCAGAGGTGAAAGTGATTCTTGCACTGCTTTTATTGGAATGAGCAGCAGCGTGGAAAACAAGATGCAGGGTATTTCAGAGACTGCTGGGAGTCACTGCGGTACAAGTAATCACATGGATTGTGTTAGGGTAGCTAAGAATAGGAACAGGTGCATGTATACTTGCGTGTACACCAATGGTAGAAGTTTAGTAAATAAATTTGATGAATTTGAGGTATTGCTCAAAACATCAAAGGCAGATATTGTTGGGATATCAGAGATGTGGTGTCACACAGATATAAGGAATGCAGAACTGGAATTTGGGGAGTACAATGTGTACAGAAAGGATAGACAGAAAATAGGAAGGGAGGAGGGGTTATACTATTAGTTAAGAAACACAAAATCCAAGGAAGTGAAGCCAGTCAACATTGCTGAACACTGCAGTGTTGAGTCAGTTTGGTGTGACATAAGCATTGGGAGATCAAAATTGAGAGTAGGAGTGTGCTATAGGCTTAATGACTCTGATGAGTATAATAAGAAACTGTACAGGGAAATAGAGTGGGCCAGTAAATCAGAGAGTCTTATAATGGGGGATTTTAATTTCACAAATATTGACTGGAATTTGTAGATTGGTCACTTGCACACTAGCAAGGTTTTTGTGGATTTATTGGATGATTGTTTTCTACATCAGCATGTTCGGGAGGCAACTAGAGGGAGTAATACTCTTGATCTTATTATCAGTAGTGATTCTTCATGCATTAAGAATCTGCAGATTAAGGAACCACTAGGTGGCAGTGATCACAGTGTGCTGAAGTGGGATTTACTCAAAGAGGTAACTACCATCAGGTGTAAAGGGAAGGGTTTTTGCTTTCGTAAAGGCGACTACGATGGTCTGAGACAGTATTTAAATTCTATACAGTGGGACCAACTGATAATGTTACCAACAGCAAATTCAAAATGGGAAGCATTCAAAGAATTTATCTTGGAAGCTACTAGGCTTTACATACCAACTAAAAATATTGTTCAAGGTTTAGGCCTAAATGGATGTCAGATGAACTTATGAGACATATGGCAGAGAAGAAAATTGCATGGGATACATATAAATTAACATGTGACACAGAAGCCTATGATAGATATAAGCTGGTCTGTAACCAAGTCACAAAGGAGATTAGGCAGGCAAAGGCAGATTATGAGAAATCCTTGGCAAAGGATGCAAAGAAAAACAGAAAAGAGTTTTTTTCCTATGTAAACTCTAGAAGGAAAGGGAAGAATCAGATGGTTCAACTGTTGATGATTCTGCTCAGGTGGCTAACAAACTAAACGAATATTTTGCATCTACATTCACACATGAGGAGTTATTCAGGAAGGGGAATGCCAGAGGTGAAGTAAACTCTGGCAGTGAGCTAGATGATTTTGTAATAACTGAGAGGAAAGTGGAGGAGAAATTGTTGAGGATAAACATAAAAAAAGGCACCCGGGGTGGATGGGATCTATCCAGTTATATTAAAGGAGGCAGCAAAGGAAGTAAGCAAACCCATAGCCATAATTATGAGAGCTTCTTTGGACTCAGGGGAGGTACCCATAGACTGGAGATGTGCAAATGTGACCCCAATTCACAAAGGAGGATCAAAGGCTGACATAAGTAATTATAGACCTGTGAGTTTAACTTCAGTTCCAGGAAAATTAATGGAGGCACTGGTTAAAGAAGCACTGCAGGATCATCTAGACAAGACTTCAGTTATAGCTCGGACACAGCATAGCTTTGTTAAGGGAAAGTCAAAAAAGAACTGGATGCAGGGAATAACTTTTATATTATATATTTGGATCTTAGGAAGGCTTTTGATACTGTTACACATGGAAGATTGCTGCACAAATTGCAGCAGTGTGGCATTGGAGGCAAATTGCTGCTATGGATAAAGGAATGGTTGAGGGGGAGAAGACAGAGAGTGGTAATCAATGGATACTGCTCATCGTGGACTAATGTTATTAGTGGAGTCCCTCAAGGTTCAGTGTTGGGTCCATTGTTGTTTTCTCTATTTATGAATGATACTGATGATGGTATATCAAGCTTAATGTGCAAGTTTGCAGATGATACAAAGGTTGGCAGGGTTGTTAAGGACACTACTGACAGTATGCTACTGCAACAGGATCTGGTAAGACTGAGCAGATGGGCTGAAAGGTGGCAAATGAAGTTTAACATTGACAATGTAAAGTACTACATATGGGAAACAGTAACCCCAGAACAACGTATCAACTCTGTGGTACTACACTGACAGTGGTAGAGAATGAAAAGGACCTGTGGGTAATTGTGCAGACAGATATGAAGTTTTCTGAGCAGTGAAGACCGGCGCAAGAGTAACTCATGGTGTCTTGTCAATGATATACAGGAATTTTTTTAGCAGGGATATCATTTATTCATGATTTAAGCACTTTTATGGATTATGTTAGCAGTACTAGTTCTTCTAAACTTCTGTTTACTTTTACTCAAAGCAATTCAATACAGCATTCATTATTGGAATATTTGCAGCGATCACAGAGTCATTGATATGCTAATGAGAATGCAAGGAGAGTTATTATTAGCCATATGGTACAAGGAAGCCTGAGACTTATGCTGCACCAGCCAAAAAAAAAAAAAATTCCCGAGTTACCCCCCTGAGAGAGAGAGAAGTAGAAAGGACTCACCAAGAAAGAGAAGAATGATGATATCCAGCTCAGGACCCTGGGTTTGCCAAGCCCATACTCACCAGATGTGAGCCCCCGGGGTTTAATAAAGCAAGCAAGAGAGAGTAACAGAATAATGTTGTCGCCTACAGCTGAGGTACAGCTGTTTTACTGCAGACCATTACATCAGATATGACTGGCCTCAAAGAAGCACATATGAGCCAGGAACAAGTTGTATGTATTATGTTCCATTGATGACTTTCATTCCACCTCTCTACATTTAACGTTGTCTAATGAAGAGTTTCTTGAAAGAGATGGGCAAAATGAATTCGAGAGGATTTTACTCAAGTGAGAAATTCCAGAGATCAGTGCTGTGAAAGCTGGAATCTTTGTGGAACCTAAATTAGAGAGTTTCTGCAGGATGAATGCTTTGAAAACTGCTTAACTATATTAGAACTAAAAGACATGCTTTCAAAGGGCTTTATGAAAACTTTTTGGGTAACCACAGGTCTCCCACATAATACAGATGGAGTTCAGAAGCTGAGTCCATGCATATAAAGAAATGGGATGTATGTCACTGAGACTTCATTTTTTCATTTACATTTAAACTTCTTTCCTGAAAACCTTGACACAGTGAGTGAATTTATTACCTTGACTTTGTTACACTGTCTGGAATGTTGTACACGGCATTCCAGACATAGTGTAAAAAAAGGAAGTCATCCCTTTGGCACACTTTAGTACACCGTACCACATTTTGAATTTTTTTTTTTCTTAATTTGTAAATTTGATCATATCCTCCTTTGCCCACCAATATTCTCTAACTGGTTATACAGTATTTTTTTCTTTAATTTCAATATACAGTACTATGAATTATGAGACATTAAATGTTTGTTTGGCATTTAACACACCAGGTGAAGAAGCATCTGTCTTTCTTCAAGACAATTCCTATTCCCATGTGATGTCTGTAAGATGCCAGCAACGTGTCTAATCTTTTTGTAGAGCTTTTCACTGGCTAAACATGAAAAGCTAATAAAAATCAATGTCTGCCAGATATATATTGATACAGTGAGTGACTGACCTTGAAAATTTTAATAAATACAAAAACTTTATTATTATTGGTTTCTCTCATTTATTTTTGGTAAATATTTTTAATTGGGTTTAACAGATCATAATTAATAGATCAGCATTTTCAGTTCAGTCAAAAAAAACTAAAAATTTATATTTTATAGTTAAAGAAGAATGGCTGTTACAGACTCCATTTAGCATCTTTATTATTTGAGGGCACAAGTGACAGAAGGTTAAAGAACTATATTTTATTATTGTTTATTTTTTTTAACAAAAAAAATCTGCTGCAGTTGTCAAAGAATGGAAGTAGTGGTAGTAGTAGTAGTGGCATGTGATGCAAGAAAGCAAATGTATGAGCTTATGCAGCATCAGCCAACAAAAAAAAAAAAAAAAAATCACACCATTCTCTCCAAATGCCTGTCCAGTTCCTCCTTAAATTTATTCAACCTATCAATTTCCACAACGACAGATGGAAGTTTGTTCCAGCAATTAACCACCCGCTGGCTAAAGGCAAATTTCCACACATCTATTCTACATCTAACAGTTTCCTCTTTACTTTCTTTAACTGGCAGTAGTATCATATCCTCTGACAGGGCCAGCAGGAAATTAATCCTGGTGACTCACTGATTGGGGATTAGTAATTGATTCTTTTTGTATCTTTCTAATAGTGTCTTTAATCTTGTATGAGCTGCTTCTTTTTCCTTTATTTTGTTTTTGTTTTGTAAAAGCTGATTGGCACTGAAAGAGTAGGCGATATTGTTTACATTACTCCATTGTGTCTGGCCAAGTACAGTTCATCGTATTTCCCATACTGGGGTCTGCACAGCATTTCCCAAACTGGGGTCTGCAAAACGGACCCTCAGGAACTGATCAAATTATTCGTTCTATGTATAGCAAATTGATGATAAATAAAGTTATTATTATATATTTATGTAAAAGTAAGAGTAAAGTTGAGTTGTTTTATACAAAACTTTTGATTCTTGAAGGGGCCTGTAAACTTTTTGATTTTTGAAAGGGTCCATAGATCTCAGTAGCTTGGGAACCGCTGATTTAGCAGAACACTAATATTCATCACAATAGCATGCTTTTCACTATTCAAAATCATCTCAAACCTCACCACTTGCCTTTGGGAGAATTATCATGGAAAATAAGAGAAATTCTGGTAGAGTTTGTGGCCACAAACAGTAAATCAGCTAACCGCAGTACATTATTATATACGATAGAATAACATAGATAGTATGAATCAGAGCTGTAATGCTCAATACGTTCTACGTTGATATTAATATTTGTAAAATAATAAAAGGAGTTTACCTCAATATAGTACGTAGAACACTTACGTATGATACTCTCCAGAAATTAAAACGAAAAAATTGAAAAACTTGCATTAGAGTAAAAAATAATTAAAAATCAATTTAACACAATTAAAAATATTAAAAAGAATCTAACAAAAATATTTAAAGCGATTTTCCTTCCTCTTGCAAGAGGAAGGAAAATCTTCATTCTTTTTAATATTTTAATTGTGTTAAATTGGTTTTTTAATTATTTTTTACTCTAATGTAAGTTTTTCGATTTTTTCGAAAAACTTACATTAGAGTAAAAAATAATTTCTGGAGAGTATCATATGGAAGTGTTCTACGTACTATATTGAGGTAAACTCCTCTTATTATTTTACAAACATGATGGAATAACAAAGGAACTGGCTGCAAAAAATAATTTTGATGTCATATACTTAGATTTCAGAAAAGTTTTTGATGCTGTTGCACATGTAAGACTGCTATATACAAATTTGATCAGCATGGAATTAAGGGCAAGTTACTGCTATGGATAAGGGGATGGTTGAGTGGGAGAAGACAGAGTGGTTATTAATGGACAATGCTCCTTGTGGACTAATGTTATTAGTGGTGTCTCCCAGAGTTCAATGTTGGGCCCATTGTTGTTTTCAATATTTATCAATGATACTGATGAAGGCATATCAGTTTTACTGTCTAAGTTTGCAGATGACACAGAGGTTGGCAGGGTTGTTGATCAAAGTAATCAAGGTATGCTATGCAATGAGATGTAGACAAATTAGATAGATGGGCGGAGAAGTGGCAACTGAAGTTTAATAACAACAGATACAAAGTACTTCATACGAGGACCAATAATCCCAGATTAATGCACCATGTGGTACCATACTCATGGAAATGGAGAATAAAAATGACGGGGGGTAATTGTGCATTCAGATATGAAGTTCTCTGAGCAGTGCAGATAGTCTGTCAGGACAGCTCATGGGGTTTTGTCAACAGGAATTTTGATAGCAATTGCCAAGTTGCCAGCAGTTTTGCCATGTTGGATGTGCACAAATCTGCGTTCAACCAGAGGGTGGTTGATTGTTGAAACAAACTTGCATTTGGTGTTGTAGAAGAGGATAGTTTGAATAAATTCAAGGAAGAACTAGATATACCACTGGAAGGGAGTGGACAGGTGAAATGTTGGGGTTTGCGGGGGTAATTCTGTATCAGCTTGCTTCATTTGCCACTAATACTATACTACTACTAGTAAAAATTAAATCTTTGTCACTTCTATATATCGGCTATATCTTTTGCTTCTATATATTTTCACTTCTTTCATTCTTAGACAAAATATCAGAAATCTTCACACAAGATACAACTCACCATCAAATCATAACAACCAGTCAACTCCTCCATCTACCTGCCAAGGATATCGGTGGTTTCAGTATAAATGACAGACATGTTTTCATCTTTCAGAGTTCCTAACCAGTTTATGACATCTTTCTCTTTTGAACCAGGCAAAAGTAAAAATGTTATCTGTAAATGCATCTTTCACAAGTAAAACATGAATAAGAAACACAGAAACTGCAGGCATACCGAGTGCTCATGTCCCATCCCAGCAGAGTAGGCCCTTATCAGATTACTAAGAAATTCAAGAAGCTAGTGTTCTTAGTAAGTGAATGAACTTAGACAGTTGTATACACTGTCTATGAGGTAAGGCTGCTTCAAAACATAACTAAAACACTGGTCAAATAATAATCTAGCAAGCGTTTATTGTAAATAAATAAAATAAATGTTTAGTTTATCCAAAATATTCGCGTCAAACGGCACATATTAAATTGTGAGCTTATACAGAGCAGTATCTTTATTTCAGCAAACGTATAACAGTGACCTTATTTGTCATGTATATAAAAAGACAAACTAAGGAAGTCATACCTTTTTGATATTGTATATACGAGTTAGCATGCCACCACCCCTGTCATTTAGAATCGTCAGTTTTTCTGCTAATTTCTGATGACTCGGAATAAGCGGTCGAGCCATAGCTTTCGTCACAGATAACTACACTTTCAAATAATAATCAAACTTAAAATGTAAAATCACATTAATTAAAATTTTCTGTTTGTACTTAAACTCAGCCAGATAAATAAAATCAACCCATCTCAATGATTCATTTTCGATTGCGGCGCCACCTACCGTTGATCTATATATCTTCATTTAGCATCCCGTGTTAAAAGATACGGTTTTGCATCATCACCATTAAGCAAGTACTGTATACATTCCCCTCAGAGAAGTTAAAATTAAATAAAAAATAAATAAATACATCAAAATGCAACTTAAGAAATAAATCTATTACAGTACCCCGAATCGCAAGCGTGTGAATCAAGCACCATCGTATTTTAATGCTTGATTTTTATTTCTAAAAATTATTGTCGATATAAAAAAGTAAAAGTAAAGTGCAGCCATTATCAACCCACTGCAGGATGGAAGCCTCCTCAACAATTCATGTTGAGGGAAATGGACCATAATCTACCACGCTGGTCCAGTGCGGGTTGGCAGTTCGACCGTATTCAGCAGTCAGGGGCTTGAACCCCGGTCTACTCAAAGAGCGTGTGCTACTGCACTCCCGCTCCTGCCCACTCGGCTACGGAGGCCGTTTTTTTCGATTATACAGTACATAAATACACTGTGCTGCCGCTTTATTAGGTATATCCCTGCTGGGCACACAAATTGTTTGTCCCACAACGTTGCAAGTGACATGACCACAGTTGTGGATATAACTGTAGCAGAACACCCTTTCTTGTATCAGTTAAGCGTGCAAACTGTAGCAAGAATGGGGAAAAGGAGTGATCTAACAGACTTCGAATGTGGCATGGTAGTAGGTGCAAGACGTGCTGGACAAAGCATCTCTGAAACGGCAGTTCTCCTGAACTTTTCAAGCACCACAGTTTCAAATGTGTATCGAGAATGGTGCAACGAACAGAAAACATCCTCTCAACAGCACTCCTGTGGAAGAAAATCGCTTGTTGATGAGAGAGGTCAGAGGAGGATGGCTAGAATTGTGCAAGCAAACAGACGGGCCACAACGTCGTACATCACGTTCGAGTACAACCTTGGTGCGCAGAACAAAATATCGCAACGGACAATTAGTCGCACTTTGTCGCGAATGGGCTACAACAGCTGACGGCCACATCGCGTACCTTTGTTATCAATGAAGAACAAGAGAGCACAGCAACATCAGCACTGCTACACTATTGCTACGGTTCTGTACACAGTCGTGGGTTGCCATATCATCAGTTTGTCATTTGTATAAAATGGCAAACTGATGATATGGCATCCGGCGATTAGCGTTTTTCAACCGCAGAAACTCAGTAACAGTCACTTAATGAGAAGAGAGAAGAACGACGATGTAGGCAGTGGCGCATCCAGAAATTTTCCTTTTTTTAGGTGGAGAGGAGGATACAACACAATTAAACTTCATCCCCTGTGTTAGTCTGCGCGATATCACATAAGTTATAATCACTGTCCTCCTCACACCAGGTGGAATAGGCTCTGATTCGATTCCCATCATTGACGCGAGGAAGTTTTATGGGTTTTTTTTCGCAACGTGGCTGAGTTAATCGATCTCAGGGTAGCATGATTTTTATAAAACCCAGAAACTTGAGTTTTTGTCCAGCAAAAATCGACCACAGAACACATGTAATTTATAGACATTAGATATGGCCTAAGTTGCTGATACGCCTAAACACTACAACGGCAACAGCTGTTTTCACTCGGTGGCTGAGTTAGTCAGTCTCAGGCATGGATTACAAAATTTTTATCCCCAGAAAATCAGGTTTTTCGTCCAGAAAAATAAGCAAACAAACCAGAGAACACACGCAACTTATATTACGCATCGGCATATGAGTTCATTCTCGAGTGGCCCTAATATCTTGAAAAAAAAAAAAAAAAAAAAACAGTAGCGAAAGCGAACCAACAGACGTGTTTGAAAACCGTTATGTTGCAACTGCAGGTGTCTACAGAAACTCCGGCAATGAGCGCACATTCCATAGGAAACTATTGGTTTTCGTGGCAGAACTGCTGCTCACCAGTCCACTAGCGAAAGCCAGACATCCTGTCCAGTTGGGGCGGATCCATCATTCTTGGACTATGAACACAGGTCCTATGCAGCGATGAATCGCATTAAATGGTCTTCGGTTTAGTCGGCTGAGACTGCTTTTGGGAAATGCCTGGGGGTATGGTTCTTTGATCCATATAGCAAGGTCATTGTTAGCGCCACAACAACAGCGGGGCCCGACGTCTGGTTTTGTTCGGCGGTCTGCGTGGGTAGCACAGTGGTATCGGCACCGTCCTCCCCACACAGGGTGGAAAGGCTCGGGTTCGAATCCCATCGATGACCTTTAATGGCCTTTTTGCACTCTATGGCTGAGTTAGTCGGTCTCAGGTGTAGATAGCAAGGTCCCCCCCCCAGAATCTGTGGTTTTTCGTAGAGCAAATAGACAAATCGACCATAGAACACACGCAATTAACAGACATAAGACATAGCACAGCAGATGAATTTAATTATTCGGGTGGCCTAAATATAATAGTTTTTTGGTTTTGTTCGGCAATAGGGGAGGGGTGAAATTTATAGTTTTGCGTCTGGAGTGGGGTATACATTGTTAGCTTTTGCAAGCGTCAAATGACAGTAAAATTATATAAAATAAAACGAAATCTTCTTGTGGGGGAATTTTACTCATTCAGTTCTTCCATGGGCACTCCTATTCAAAACTATATTATTAATTCATGCGTACTATACTTCAGGCATGCTATATTAATTCGTGAATCAACATATCCTCTAACTCAGTTGACCGCTAGATGAGTACTTGTATAAAATATGGTAAATATGGGAGCAGTCACGTGTTTGTTTGAAACGTGATAGATGTTGTAACCTTGATATGTTTGCTGTCAAGCGTGGTCGATCTATATATCGAGTGCACTTGATGTGAGGTGAGTGCTGAAAAATGAAGCTAAGTTATATCCATGATCTAGTCATTACATCACAGCACATAAGGACTCCTTAAAATATCATCAGTGCACTTGATATGTAAATGGCGAAAGTTGTAGGTGTTGGTTTTGCGTATGATCGCTAATATTTGCAGTGAAATGAATGTTTTGTTGTGAGTTGTATACCCCTCTTTGGCATTGGGCTGATATGCATTTAATGAAGAATAAGAAGGTATTTCTGTATATTACGGATTTTTTATTTAATTAAGCCACAGAATGATATGTGGTGTATTTAGTGGATTCGTTTTTCAAGGTACGTAATTTTTATTTTTGTCATATTTCACGATTGCTAATTTATTTTGTTGCAAACCATTCAGAATGCCATATGTGATGTGTAGTCTCGTTACAAAAGTTTTTTGATAATTTTTTTATTATTACCATAATTATCTATATCTCACGATTAGTTTTAATATTAGTTTGCATAAAATTGTGTGCGAAGCTCGCCCCAGGGGCTCAAATCTGGTGAGTATGGGCTTGGTACACCCAGGGTCCTGAGCTGGATATCGTCCTTGATGATTCCTTTCTACTTCTGACTTGCTTCTCTCAGGGTAACTTGGGAATTTTTTTTGGCTGGTGCAGCATAAGCCTCAGGCTACCTTGCACCATATGGCTAATAATAATATGAATACTGTATTGCCCTGGATTTGTTATGATCTGTAGAACGTGGCACATTTTTAAAGTACAATCCCCATCTAACATTTGTTAGATGGGATTGTACTTTATAGAAGTCTTTTGGCTTATAGTGGATCACATATAATGTACTTTGATCTATTCATTGGCACTTTTTACTCAAGAAAAACTTAAATTCTTATTTGATGAAAATTTTTACTTTGGCTTTTCTTTGAAGGACTAAAGTATTTCTAGTTACTCTATGTATACATATATAGCGAGAGATGTACCTGTAGCCAGGGGCAAAACAAGAATAGATTGAGAGGACCTTGGGGCAAGAAAAGTGTTAAGTGTAACCTATGGTGGGTTTAATTGTTGTTGGACAAAAAAAAGTATGAAGAGTTGCAGTTTTGGAATTAAAAACCACATCTCTCGCTCATTACCAACTCACTCACCCAAAGGTGTGAAAGAGCCCATAAACAGTTCTGCACAATAAAAATTATAGTGAAATTATTTGTTACTGCTTTATTGCAGCCTCTTATGGTAGGGTCAGTTACACCAATGGAAACCTAAACTTCAGAGGACTTCTGTGTGAGAATTGATGCTGATACAAAATCCATACCTACACAGAGACTGCAAATCCCCAGCTACAGTAACTGTACAGAATATAAGTGGAAATTTATATTTCCACTTAGCATGACAATGTAGTGATTATTAGTAAAGGAATGAGAAAAAAACTGGTAGTACATAGGCTCTTTCTGTTCCTCCTCCCATACTTTTAATCTGAAGTTTATACTTCACAGGGGTGGGGCTTCATAAAGGAGTAGTTCATAGATTAGGTGCAGCAGTGGAATTACATAATGTTGAGGCAGATGAGAAAGATTGGAACTGGACAATATAATATAATAAACTGGAAGAAAGGAACTGGACAAATGTTTAGAGGGAATGGATGTGTTAAATGTTTTTTTTTTTGTTTTGGCTGATGCTACATAAGCTTGCTTCCTTACATCACATGCCTTTATTATTACTACTTGGGGATTATGGTACTGAAAGATAAATCGTAGGGGGCTTGGCTACTATCATAGTCCTGTACATTGAGTAGAGGCCCTGATCACTGTCCATAAGTTAGAGAAATCGGAGGGAAAGATGGGCTTAGTAAATAATTCTGAAGAGGGAAACAATGATATTTGAAGCTGATAATATTGTTTGGTTTGGATTTTATTGGCGCATTAGCAACTAAGGCTATAATGCGCCTGATAATATTGGATGTAGTAACTGTGGTTCTGCCACAATCAATGACACATACTCTTGTCTGTGGAAACCAATATGCGTATTCTTTGTGCTAACAGTAGGACTACATTCTACTTACTGAAGAATGTGTTCTATTTCATCCACATTTTGTTCATTTGCATGTTCAGAAGAAATATGAGCGCTAGGAACTGTACCAGTCGCATGCAGTTTGGTGTAAACACTAGTAAATGCTCTTGAATCCTGTATTCTATGGTTAGGAAACTGTTGACGGTATTCTCTGCAAGCAGCAGTAGCACTTCCACCGACAAACACCATATCGGCATATTCAGCATGTGTGTGGCATTCTTAACAACACTTCTAACACCAAACAGTGTCAGGTTATAACTGCTTCTTGGTCACATCTGATTCAGGGAGCTGTGCATGCCAGTTTCAAATGGCTGTATCTCTGTATCCATTGAGAATTGGACACATGTTTATATGAATTTTTTTACTCAGAATAATCAATACTATAATCTCCCAAATTTGTTATTCCTCCTGAATCACCCAGTATATACATGATCTATAAAATACTAATCCCAGGCCAGATTTGTCCTATATTAGACTATTTAACTGAAATTAGTACTGATGTAAATTTGTTAATTTTAAATCCCTTTGAGGCTGATTTCAAAATGTCATTAGAATATGTTGCCTGAAATTATAGCACCTAGAATAGAATTAGTGTAGATATAGGTATAGATAGATATAGCTATATTATTATAATAATAATTTTAAAGTTGCTCTCAAAACTGTGACATAAGTTCTATCTTGGAATTGGTGATAGATAGGTAGAATCCAGTAATTTTCATAATCAATTATTAATAATCAGTTATTTTGATAATTGAGATATTTGATTATATGCGTATTAGCAGAGTACAAAATGTACAATCATTGAGAGTTAATTGATTGACATTTTCATAATCAATTGTATGCAGATTAGTCGATTATGAAAGCAGCAGCAATGGCTCAGGACAATTTATATATATAATTAAATAAATACTACTCAGGCAATGAAACTATTGCCCAAGTAGTATCAGCTTTTTTATCTTTAGTTTTGATAACATTGGATTGAATCCCTCTATTGTCTTTTTTTTTTTTTTTACCTTTTTTTTTCTGCTTCAGTTTTTTCCTTATCTTTCATAATCACCCAATTTCCATGTTATAAAAATGCTATAATTTGTCAATCGTGAAAATGCTATAATTATTTCGATTATGATTCTTGATTATGGTGATCACTACTTGAAATGGCGCCTCCATAGCCAGGTGGGAAGGAGCAGCAGTGTTTAGCACACGCTTCTTGATTAGACCGGGGTTCAAGGCTGTCACCACCAAATACGGAGGATGCGGAAAGGTCAGGGAATGACCGGAGCAATATGGCCTTAGTTGCTAATGCTCCTAAAAAAAAAAAAAAAACCAAACCAACCAAACTACTTGAAATGGCCTTGAATGGTGATCACTACGAAAGGCCTCCATAGCTCAGTGGTCAAGTGTGGGAGTGCAGTAGCACACGCTCTGAGTAGACTTGAGTTCAAGTCCCTAACTGCTAAATATGGTTGATCTGCCAACCCGCACTGGACCAGTGTGGCAGATTATGGTCCATTTCTTTCAGTATAAATTGCTGAAGAGGCTTCCATCCTGTGGTGCCTCCGTAGCCAGGTGGGCAGGAGCAGCAGTGCGTAGCACATGCTTCTTGATTAGACCAGGGTTTGAGCCCATGACCACCAAATACGGAGGATGCAGAAAGGTCAGGGAATGACCATCGCATATCCCTGAAGCAATATGGCCTTAGTTGCTAATGTTCCTAAAAACCAAATAACAACAACAACAGCTTCCATCCTGCAGTGGATTGGTGATTGCTGCAGCTTACCTTACTTGGAATATAATGTAATTTTTTCATGTTACATATATTATAATTGACAATGGCATAATATGGCCTACATAACTAATGCACCAATAAATTTAGAGTGGTGTTTAAAGAATAAGTAGACTGAAATACTATAATAAATGACATTTTTGTTTTACAAAATAACTAAAGTAAAATATGATGCAGTTAAATCAAAGCATTTTCCACCACTGTTAGATGTGTATTCTCACATGTTTAGTCTTCACAGTTTTCAGTGAATTTTAATAAGAATTTGATTCTTGTTCTTTTTTTTTATTATTATTAGCCATATGGTGCAAGGAAGCCTGAGGCTTATGCTGCACCAGCCAAAAAAAATTTGAGAGAGAGAGGGGGGGGAAGGATGATATCCAGCTCAGGACCCTGGGTGTGCCCAGCCCATACTCACCAGATGTGAGCCCCTGGGGTTCAAACTAGATATAGGCCTGCAACTTTGTAAATTAATATAATAATTTATATGGGTTAAACCCAGGAGTCCTAACTTTCACCTTGTGTGAATTATGCCCTTTGGAGTACCATGTCTTAGGTGCTGTTCTTGTTGTTGAGCCTGGGTAGCTGTAGCTGGGACCTGCTGTGCATATATTTGTTAAACAATTCTTGTAGAGGAGTGAATTCATTGAGAGGTGGGGGCCACATGAGATAAGAATCTCTCAGCCTGTATCCTCTCCTCCCCATTGCTTGATTTCTTGTTAATTCTTACATCCCTAATGTTTTACTTGAAGATACATATGATTAAGTTTGAGGATGACTGCAGTTATAAAATTCAGTGTGCCCATCCCAGTCTCATCATTAGGCTTCTTGTAATCTCTGCATTTTTAATATTTTGCCAGCTTTGTAATTTGGTTTTATTTATATTTCTATACTTGGCATGATGACAGAATTCGGTCCAAAATCATTCACTGTATGAATGTTTTAGGTTACTAATAACCTTTTCTTCCCCCCACCCAAGTAAAATTCACTTTATAAAAATCACATGATTCAGTTAGTCAGTGCTACTTTATGTTAATTCTTTATGAACAATCATATAATGTTCTCTCAACACAAATTGCATATGTATATTTTTTTTTATTTCAGCAGTTATATTAAAATTTATTTTTTATTAAACTTGTAGGTAAACAGAAGGACTGAAACCTTATGTTCTTCATTTAGCTCTGTAACATAATGGAGTCAGATCCAGAGTTAGAGGTAAGAATATCATTAAATGATTTTGCAAATATATTTTTATGTTTAAAAAAAAATTGTACTAATAAAGTATAAGAATTTTCCTAATTATTAAAGAGACATCATAGCTTGATATTTGTCAATCCATTTAAAATGATCATTCTTTCATTATGTGCATAATGCAAATAAATATTCCATGTTACTTTTTGTTACATACTTTAATATAAATAAATTTGGCAATCTCAGCATATAGTTGGGAATGCCACCTTATTTGCTAGTTACAATCTGTGTGTGATGTCATTCAGATCATGTCTCAAATGTAATTTTACTTTTCTCATAGTTATTGAATGCAGTTTTTTAATACGTGTAACTTTTTATTTTTGAAGTGGTGCAAATAATAATAAATAAATAACTAAAAACCAGGAATGTCTAAACCAGATTGGATTTCAATTATCAAAATTAGATGCTGTCAGTATTAGAAATGCAGCTTGTGTGGATGATGCTAAACACATAACTTTCTAAGAAAAATTTTGTAAATACCAACCACTCATCTGACAGATACCAAACCCTTTTATATATAACACTCACTAAGTATTAAATAGCAAATGCTTAATGTACGGTACTCACCTTGAATATAATCTGCAATAGTTTTATGAAGAGACTGATGGCTAAATTTAAGGTGGAATAATTAAATTAATGAATTAAGGCGGAATAAAAAATAAGTTAATTTAACGGAATTTAAGATAAGCGCAAGGAAGCAGAAGTGCACCACTCCGTCCCTGGTTGTCATAAGGTAGAAAATTGATAATGCTAATAGTCATAATGACAGACTTTTGTTAATTTATAACGTCTTCAGTTGTTACGAACTGAAGATATTTGGATATTTTATTTTTATTGCTTCCAAAAAACCTGCAGCAGTTTTTGTACAACAGAATTTTAAGTCTTTATTATGGCTGATTGGTTTACAATTTCATGCAAACATTGAATGGCCTGCTGTTCTTTCCTGCTATCCACTCAGTGAGATTTACATAGTACAATATGTGGCATACATGTGCTCATCTTCTGTCTTCATATTTGATGTGGTATTCAAAGTAAAGATAATAAGGTTATTTAACCACTTTTATTATAGATCGATGTGATTTTGGTATAAACTGTTCCATTACATAGCAAAAAATCGTCCACCGAATTCAACAACAAATTTTATGATGAATTTTTAAAATAAAATACTATATCCCAGATGTTATTGTGGCTATTAGCACCTGTTCTTAGCAGGCAATAAAAGCATCAAGATTTTCTGTTGACATGGAATTGAAGTGTGATGGAGTTGGTCATACTGTTCAGTCACAAGTCACTCACATCAGTTCCAGATGCTGTATAAGCCTTTTAGAATATGTTGCATTATCTATCTAAATGCCACATATTTGCTGATAGCATATTTTAATGATTCGGATATTGGCAGGACCAGATTAACGCACACCATAGGAAGTGGAAAAGTAAATAGGTCAGAAATTAAAAGGCATGTAAAATTGAGTCCAAGAAAAAAATGTGGGAATGAAAAGAGTTTACAGCTCAGCTGGGTTTTACCACCAAGAATTTGACTTGAGGACAAGGCATTAACATAGTTGTGTAGCTAATGTGCAGTGGTGTTGTTGGGGGAGGGGGAGGGAGAGGGAATAATGTCTGTAAAACTAATGCCAAAGTGAATTTTGATCTGTATCATTAATTCTTGTATTATAGAAAAAGTTTTGCCATAAAAAATAAGAAAAGGAAAGTTTTGTTATGTTTTGTGAAGCCAATTCTTGCATATAATTATCAAGTGTTCCGAAGAAAGAATTTAAAATTAGCTGCATCTGTAGGTCCAATAAGTGGGCACTGTCCTAATCTTTGATCTGAAGAAAGCGAACAGAAATGCTCATTAGTGTCAGGTTTTTTATGTCTGCAGTAAGATGCCAATCAATGCAGGGTACAGTTTGTTGATATTTGCTTCTTTCAAGTTTTACTTGTTGACAGTGAAGATAACACCTAAATACAGGTGTTAAAACATGTTATAAAAAAGTGCATGTATGAACTGCATCCGAGGGGGATTTATTTTAAAAATTAAATAAAAATATACATTTCAATGTAAAAATGTTTTTTTATATTTGTGCTCATAAAATATTAAAGTTTAACATGCCATCATCAAAGTGAACAATTTTGAATTATTTCATTCATGCCTTTATTCCAAGTGTAACATTGTTATTCTTGGAAAAAGTCTGCCATGTGCTTGCTAATATTATGATTTTCTTGGGCTAAATTTGTGCTTTCTTATGTATGTTATCTGAGCAAGAGTAAGGATGCCATCAGCATTTAGCTTACTCAGTCCATTCAAAGCCTTAAACACCTCATTCACCTTAAACACCTTTCAGGATTTCAGATGCTGCAATTTTCAAAACTGAATTTTTTTTTTTTTTTTTGTATGAGTGCAGTTTTGTTCCCCCCTCATTAATGTTGTTGTGCTTCTCTGCACCCTTTCCAACAGATTCATGTTCATCCTAAAATGGGGCTTCTGCACTTGTATGTAGTTCTCAAGATGTAACCTTACCTTAACTTTATTTAGTGTAATAATTACCTCCTTATTCCTGCTGGCAAAATTCCTGCATATCACTGAGAAAATCCCAGTGAGCTGCCCTAGAAGCCTGTCTGCACTGCTCACAGAACTTCATATCTGACTGCACAATTACCCCCCCCTCCCCAGATCTCTTTTGGGGTATTCAGTGTGGTCACACAATCTTTTTTTGAGTGTGGTATTACATGATTGATAAGTTATTCAGGGAAATTACTGCTATCCATATGCAAAGTTTTAGAGATCTAAGATTTCTAAGCATTCGCTATCCTTTACTGCTATCCATATGTCATACTTTATGCTTGTCAATGTTAAACTTCAGTTGCTACTTGTCAGCCCATCTGCTTAATTTTTCTAGATCTTATTGCAGTAGCATACCCTGATTATGCTATTGCAATAAGATCTGGATGGGTGGTACTGTCATTAACCACCTTGCCAGCTGTTGTATCATCTGCAAACTTAGACATTAATAAATATTGAAAACAGCAGTGGGACTAGCAATGAACCTTGGGGAACCCACTAATACATTAGTCCAAGAAGAGTAGTGCCCACTGATAACCACTCTGTCCCCCTCCCACACAGCATCCCTTTATTTACAGCAGTAACTTGCTTCAGTGTTACACTGCTCCAATTTGTACAGCACTCCTCCATGTAGAACAGTTTTGAAGGCTTTGCTGAAATCTAAGTATACAATGTCAGAATTATTCTTTGCATCCAGTCCTTTGTTGCTGTGGCATAGTTTCCATTTAGATTCGTCATACAAGCCTAGCCCTTAACAGATGCATGCTATTATTACTGTATGACTGAATTCCTCTCTATATGGTCTTGCATTACCTCTTTTGCATTATTTCATTGGAAAAGAAGTCACACTTACAGGTCTATAATTACTCATTTTTTACCTTTTAATCCTCCTTTGTGAATTGGGGAGATATTTGCACATTTTCGATCCATGGAGATCTCCCCTAAATACAGGGATACTCTCATATCCTCTTTTGCTGCTTCTTTTAATATAATTGGATACATCACATCAGCCCCAGGTGCCCTATTTACTCTTAGTTTTAACAATTTCTCTTCCTCTTTCTTCTCAGTTATCATAAAGGCACTTAGTTCCCAGTTATAACTTGGTGTACTTCTCATATTCCCATCCCTAAAAACTTCTTCATGCGTGAATGTAATGCAAAATATTTATTTAGTTTGACAACAGCCTAAACTGGATCATCAGTCATTATGCTATTCATATCTAATGGGCTGATTTGGTTCATTCCTTTCCTTTTAGCGTTAACATAAGCAAAGAATTCTTTGTATTCTTAACCTGTGACTTCTCATAATCTGCCTTAGTTTGCCTAACCCCCTTAGTTACTTGGTTGCAGACTGGTTTGTACTAACTTTAGGTTTCTATGTCCTCCACTAATTTGTAATCCTTTTTTTTTTTTTTTTTTCTGCTACTAGTCTCATCAGTTCATCTGATATCCATTTAGTTCTAAATGCTGAGAGTGGTGTATCTTATTTGGTATGAAACACCTGGTCATCTTGTTAAAATGAAGGAATCAAGAGATGAAGTGTGTTACAGAAGGAATGTGCTCCTAAAATAATTTTGAAAAAGTACCAATTAATTCAATTTAATGGTGCCAAGCCTCTCTCTCTCGGGGGTAATTTAATTCATAATTTTTTTTTTTTTGGCTGGTGCAGCATAAGCCTCAGACTTCCTTGCATCATATGGCTAATAATAATAATAATCACTATAAACTGAGACAAACAGTGCCCAAACTTATCAGAAGATCACAAGGCATTTTTGTAAATTTATATTATAGGTAACCCTCATATAACACGGTAATTTGGTTCCTACAAATCTCATGTAATGCGAAACTGTGTTATAAGGGACTCAGAACCAGTACAAAAAGAGGGTTACGTTCCAAAAGCTAACAAAAATACACTATTTTTTTTAATATATATATATTGGAAACTTAATTTTTATAGTAGTAATAACTTAATTTTTTGACTTTATTTTTATAATAGTAGTAACTTAAATAGTAATAACTGAACAAACGTTTTACCTTGCAAACTGATACATTATATGTAAGATAATGTACGTTCATTTAATTTTCTTCCTCTTCATTGCTGCTAAGCACAATCTCTTCTGCAGCATCTAGATTTCGTGTAATTCTGCTCTCTTTAAAAGTCATGAACTGCACTCTTTGAAGTCACAGTTATTTTTTATGGTCTCAAACAAGCACAGAAGAACCCAGGGACCTCCCAACAAAATACAGTGGACCCCCACTTTAAATGATACGTGAAAATCGGAAGAATATTTTCCAGTTAGCAAAATAAAAATAAATTTATGCTTACATACATAGTTTAATTAATACATACTGTAATATGTACATACTAATTGATATTTCTGTTCACTGACTTTTTTTTTTGTAAAATTTAAAACAGTAAAAATGATAAGCAGTTAATAACAAAGAACATGGCATGCACAAGTTGCAACAAACACGATACGCACAAGTGAGATACAGAGTAAGGAATTTCTGAAAATTTATTTGTTTTTTTATATGATTGAATATTTCATGGAAGGGGAAACACATTTCACCGTAATAACTTGAAAACCTACAGAATTCCAGCTATCAGTACTATAGTAAATGCAAGAAGGTTGCATTTGCTATCCGTTTATAATTGATTACACCAGTAGTCTCCAAAGTGGGGTGTGTGAAATGATCCATGGGATGCACAGATGATCCCTGGGGGTGATCGGTGGATGATCCATGGGGTGATTTGGTAAGCAGAGTGAGTGATGCAATCCTTCCATCTGGATCAGCTTACCTATGTGAGGTGACTTTTTCTGCAATGACTATTATTAACACCACTTTTAGAAATAAACAACTTGGAACTAGTTCTTCGGGTAGCTGTGTTCGAAAATATAAAACACAGCAATAATGAAAAATATTCATGCATATTGTTCCCACTGAAAAGTGCTGTTGATTTGATTTATACCACTTTGTACTTTAATTTCAATTGTGTTTTGTTTTGTATTTTTGCATTGAATTAGATTGTGATTTTATATATGTGATTCTTGATATGCATACCATGTAAATTATTTATAAATAAAACAAATAGTATTACATTACATCTACCACACTTGTTACCTTAATGATTTTATATCATTTTGTGCTTGAACTTTGATTTAATTTTGTTTTGTATTTTTTATTTGTGATCTTTTAAAATTATATGTGATTTTAGATATGTCTTCCATGTAAATGATTTATAAATATAAAAAAATATATATTAAACTTATATATTTAATTTTTTATTCCGGGGTGCACGCTAGTTATTTTTAAGTAAAATAAGGGTGCACAACCAAAAACGTTTGGAGACCCCTGAATTACACTAACAGAAAAAACCAATAAAGTGGAAATTTGTTTTTATTGTTTTGTGGTAGTGACCTCCAGAAATGTGCTTTAGAAAAATATCACGAAGGCGAGTCCACAGCAGGGATTCTCAAAAAGGAATGGAAATGTTTAAAATTACATCTAATATAATAGCAGGGTTTTTCCAGCACAAAAGCTCAAAAATACCTTGTTATGCGGGATTTCCAGAAATTCTCAAATGTGTTAGAGAAACCTTCTTGTAGAAGTACAGTGTTGTGCGAGGATTGCGCAATTCTCAAACTGTGTTATACGGGGATTGCCTGTGTTTGGTATTTATTAATTGGCATTTTTTCTAATTATTTTAGGAGTGCATTTCTTCCGCAACACTTTTCATCTCAATTTATCCCTTCCTTCTCCTTTACTTACTGGTTTACTTTTTATTTGCCCCTTACTTGGCTTGCCATATAACTGGTGTATTCTATTCAAGTATATACAGTGGAATCTCGTTAATACAAAGTTCAAGGGACCTAAATTTTCATGTTTTGTAATAATGAGGTTTGTAGTAATGAGGTCCCCCAAAAGTGTCAAAATTTTACTGTTATTTATTATTATTATTTTTTTTTGGTACATACTGTATATCTAAGAATAATAATAATAATATCAAAAATAAATCAATAAAATAAAAACAAAAGCCTTGTCTAACAATACAGTAATAGTAATAACATATTTTTAAAGATTTTATTTTATTTGTATCATAAACTAAGAGAAAAGCAATATTAACGGAAATGAAAATATTGTACAGTATATATTTTGATATACACAATATTTTAGTATCGCAGTAAAAATAATTACAATAATTATAAAAGAGACATACAAACCATTAACTTTTTAATAAATTAATCTAATTTAAAAAAAGAATCCAATGTTGTTTGCACAGTTTTTGTCCTATATGCATTTTAAACTACAGCACAGACGTTATCAAATGCAATAGTTGTTTCTTTATCAATGTTACTGCAGGCCAAGACATTCTTTATTATGTTCAATGCATTTTGGGCATCTTTTTTAGATGGCAATGTGCGCGTGGCTTCACTTTCGCTGTTGCTGGTAACAAAAACAGCATTGTTTTATTTGGTACTCAGCAGCTCTTTTGGTGTTGGCCTTGCGGTGGTAGCAACTTCATCATCCACCTTCACAAACTTCAAATTCCTCCATTCCTCACTGTTGCTATCACATTTGTCTGCTGGACCATGTTTTTCAATGATGTTCTCTCCAAAGCCACTCTTTCTGAAGCAGTTGATAACACTTGATGTAATACTCTCTCAAGCAATAACAAGATTATGGATAGCATCCAAGACATTCCAATTTGGCTGCAAATTGTTCTCTCCTATATTATGGATCAAGTACATTATCAGGCGCGCTCTGTGCTCTCTTGAGGTTATAAATAATGCTTTGATCCAGTGGTTGCATTAAACTGGTGGTATTGGTGGTAAAAACAACAGCCGTATAATTGTCAACTTAAGTATCTCGGCAGAATGTGCTACAATGGTCTAGAATCATCAGAATTTTCCTTTTTTCTGAAGCCATTCTTCTGTCCAATTTTGATAATCAAGACTGAAGAATTTTGACCGTAAACTAAACACTTCTATTGGCCTCATAATCACAGGGAAGTTGGTTAACTGCTTTAAAACATCTTGGCTTGGAAAACTTACCAATCACAAGTGGGCGTAGTTTTGTACTGCCATCTGAATTGCAGCATAGCAGAATTGGATCGCTCTGCCAAGATTTGTATTAAACATACAAAATGACAATATTTATTTCTCATGGGGTGAAAAAAGAACTTTGTAATACATATTAACCGAATTTTGTAATAAACGAATATATTTACATAGAAAAGCCTATCCTTTCGCAGGGGAATGGTATGTGCTTCATATAAACAAGTACTCTGTATTAACGAGATTTTACTGTATATAGAAATCATTACATGGATTTGTTAAGGCAAGATCGTGTCTTACTAATCTGATTGAATACTAAGATGCAGTAACAAAGAAACTGGATGCAACAAATAATTTTAACATCATATACTTAGATTTCAGCAAAGCTCTCAACACTGTTTAACATGAAAGACTTCTGTACAAATTCAAGCACTGTGGTATTAAGGGAAAATTATTGTTATGGATAAAGGAATGGTTGAGTGGGAGAAGACAGTGGTTACCAGTGTGCACTAACTGCTGTTTTTGAATTAATGTTATTAGTGGAGTCTTCCAGGGTTCACTGCTGGAACCTATACTGTTTTGAGTATTTATTAACTGTACTGATGAAGGTATGTCAGCTTATTTTCTAAGTTTGCAGATGTGGTGAAGCAGCAATTGCTATGAAATTCTTTATAACAATTGGCAGGGTGTTTAATGACAGGAGGTGTACTACTGCGACAAGTTCTAGAAAAATTAGACAGATGGGCTGAGAAGTATGCAAGATAAATCATATGGGCAGCAGTAATCCCAAAATAGCATTTAAACTTCTCCACCACCTTGAGTGTGGTATTACCAAGGTGGAATCACACTCAAGATGTTGGAGAATGAAAGTGACATAGGGGTAATTATACAGTCAATGTATGAAGACTTCAGAATAGTGCAGATAATCTGCTTAGCATCATATACTTTGATTTCAATAAAACTTTTGACACTGTTCAACAACACAAACTGGAGCAGTGGTATTAGGGGAAAGTTATTGCTATGAATAAAGGGATGGTTGAATGGCAGAAGACTGAGGATGGTTATAAATGGACACTGCTCTCCTTGGGCTAATGTTATTAATGGAGTCAGTTCTGGCCCCCCCCCTTACTGTTTTCAGTAAGGGGAGCCAGCATGAAAGACAAGTCTTACCGAAAACAAGCTTTTTGTCTAAGTTTGTGGATGGCATACAGGTTGGCAGAGTGATTAACGACAGTAATCAGGGTATGCTACTGAAACAAGATCTAGAAGAATTAGGCAGAAGAGCTAAGAAGTGGAATTTGGAGTTTAACATTGATAAATACAAGTCATGGCATATGAGCACCCAGAAATAACAGAATAACATACAATTAAATGATTTCTGCACTCAAGGTGGTGGAGAACAAAAGAGACCTAGGGGTAATTGTACAGTCCAAGAAGTGGCAGTTGAGGTTTGACATTGATAAATGCAAGGGTGTGTGTGTGTGTGTGTGTGTGTGTGTGTGTGTGTGTGTGTGTGTGTGTGTGTGTGTGTGTGTGTGTGTGTGTGTGTGTGTGTGTGTGTGTGTGTGTGGCAGTAATCCCAGAATAATCTTATTCTGGTTAAATCTGATTATCTAATGTTATCAAAATTGTGGTTTTCCAACAAATGTGCTAAATTCCAAGAATTAAAAAGATCAAGAGTAAATTGTACAGTTTGTCATGATGTTCTCTGGGCAGTGCAGACAGGCTTTTAGGGCTTTTCAAAATTCCTCTATGTCAATGACACAGGAATTTTGTCAACAGGAACAAGGAGGCATGAAAACTAGATATCTATAAGGAGACCTGATGGAAGTGTTTAAGAATCGAGTAAACTAAACACTGATGGCATCTTTACTTTTTCTCGAGTAATGTGTATAAGGGAACATAAATTAAATGTAAATTGAAAAAGGATAGTTGCAGAATAGACTTGTGAAAATTTTCAGAGAGTAATTGATTGTAGAAACAAACGTCCACCTGGTATTGTGGAAGTGGGCAGCTTGAATAAATTTAAGGAAGGGTTAGACAAATTTTTTAGATGGGATGGACAAATATATATATTTTTTGGATGATACTATATAAGCTTGCTTCCTTGCATCATTTTCCAATATTAATACTAAACTTTTATCTAAACAATTGTTTTCAAATGTGCTGTCTTTTCAATAAAAGAATAAGCCATATCACAATTGGCATTCATAAAAACTCCAGCTTTGTTTTTCTTTCTGCACTAAGTACAACAGTCGTAAACAAGTTATTAATAACTGGAAACTCTTTTGAATAGTTCAAAAGTATGAAACTTGCATTTTATACAAGTTTTAGTTGAGCTCTATGGTCTCTTGACTAAGCCCCTGGAAAGCTGGTCAATGTGATGGTTTTATTAGCATTGTACATTTCTTCTAACTCATATTAGTAATCCTGGTAAATCTCATCCTATCATACCAAATATACTACTGAAAGTTTCCCTTGTAAGCAAATTCAAATAAATAATGGACTCCATTGCACAAATAAAAGATATGCAAGCATTCTGAAAACAAGGTAAAGGAACTGTATATAAGCTAATGCAGTAAAGTAGTGAAGCAGCAATTGCTATGAAATTCTTTATAACTCTTAAATAAAATGAAAAAGATAATTTGATGTTGAAAAAAATTATGCTACCATTTGACATGATGGAATCTGAAAGATAAAAATAACTGCAAAAACAGATATATAAATTTGTCCTGAACTAACTTAAAATGCTAGACTAGAATGGTGAATAAGGCATTTTGAGTTATGTTTCCACAAAACTCAACTCCATCTTTTCCAGTTGTTTTCTGCCAGCTCAGGTGCTTCCACTTATTCAGGGGCTGTATACTAGCTTTAATATGTTTGTGAAGAACAGAATGTTTGAAAAATGTATCACAAAACGCCTTCACAATCAAGTCTTTCTTCAGCATTCTTCTGAATCACTAACTGCCACCAGTTGTTCCAGTGTCATCTTGGATCCATGTCAGTTCAGTCTAGAGCTGCATTTTAGAAAGAATGGGGATCAGTTGAAATGGGTGCAGAGAAGAGCAATGAGATTAGTGAGAGGAACAAAAGGGTACCCTTACCAGGAAAGGCTTCACTTCTACAAACTGCAGTGCTTGGAGACAATGCACCTGCAAGCAGATCTGATTGAGGTGCTTAAGGCTTTGAATGGTTTGAGTAAGCTCAATGCTGATGGAATCCTTTCCCTTGCTCAGGCTATGCTTATGAGGGGGGGGGTATAAATTCCAACTGAGGATGGTTGCAGGGTAATGTGCAGAAATTTGCCTTCAGTCAGTGTTGAAAGTTTCCAGTCAGAAAGTTGCCTTCAGTTAGCTACCTGAGCAGGATCATCAACAGTTGAACCATCGATATCAAGTGAACCAATCTGATTCATTCCCTTCCTACTAGAGTTCACATAAGTAAAGAACTCTTTGCTGTTTTTCTTTGCATCCTTTGCCAAAGATTTCTCGTAATCTGCCTTCGCCTGCCTAACCTCCTTTGTGACTTGGTTACAGACCAGCTTATATGTATCATAGTCTTCTGTGTCACCTGTTATTTTATATGTATCCCATGCATTTTTCTTCTCTGTTACATGTCTAATTAGTTTATCTGACATCCATTTAGGCCTAAATCTTGAACAATATTTCTTAGTTGGTATGAAAAGACTAGTAGCTTCCAAGATTAATTCTTTGAATGCTTCCCATTTTGAATTTGCTGTTGGTAACATCATCAGTTGGTCCCACCGTATAGAATTTAAATACTGTCTCAGACTACCGTAATCACCTTTACGAAAGCAAAAACCCTTCCCTTCACCTTTGATGGTAGTTACCTCTTTGAGTAAATCCCACTTCAGCACACTGTGATCACTGCCACCTAGTGTTTCCTTTATCTGCAGATTCTTAATGCATGAAGAATCACTACTGATAATAAGATCAAGGGTATTACTCCCTCTAGTTGCCTCCCGAACATGCTGCTGTAGAAAACAATCATCCAGTAAATCCACAAAAGCCTTGCATATGTGTGAGTGACCAACCCACAAATTCCAGTCAATCTCTGGGAAATTAAAATCCCGCATTATAAGACACTGATTTACTGGCCCACTCTATATTTCTCTGCACAATTGCTCATTATACTCATCAGATTCATTAGGCCTATAACACACACCTACTCTCATTTTTCCTTTCCCAGTGCCTATGTCACACCAAACAGACTCAGCATTGCATTGTCCACCAACATCTTTTGGATGTACTTCCTTAGATTTTATGTGTTTCTTAACTAACAGCATAACCCCTCCTCCCTTGCTGTCCTGTCTATCCTTTCTGTACACATTGTACTCCCCAAATTCCAATTCTGTACTGCTTATGTCTGTGTGACACCATGTCTCTGATATCCCAACAATATCTGCCTTTGATGTCTTGACTAGCACTTCAAGCTGATCGAATTTATTAACTATACTCCTAGAATTGGTGTACATGCAAGTATACATGTACCTGTTTCTACTCTTAGTTACCCTAACATAGCCCATGTATTTACTTGTTCCACTATGACTTCCAGCAGTCCTGGAAATCCCCATTGCCTTGCTTTTCAGGCTGCTGCTCAATTGCATTTCAATAGAAGCAATGCAAGAATCACTTTCACCTCTGCTAGTGGCTACTGTTAATCTATTAGTCCGTGTATTCCCCCCAAGCTAGCAGTTTTCTTACCCACCTAACTCTCCCTCGATTGCATCAGCAAATATTCTTGCACCCTTTCTGTTTAAGTGTATCCCATCCCTGTAGAAGCAGTCTCTCCTGTTAACAAGCACAGACCAGGCTGAGAAAATTCTAGCCCTTGAACCTTGCACAATTTCTCCAGGGCCGAATTGATTGACAAGGCTCTCATCATATAATCCTTCCTATCGTGTCTGGGCAGAATTGCAGACACTTTCAAATTCAACCCTAACTCACGGCTTTTTTTCAGCATCGACTCGAACTTGTTAAGTAATTCTGCTGATCTCCTACTCTTAATATCATTAGTGCCAACATGTACAACATCACCCTTTGTGCCCTTAAAAGATGATATCTGCTCTACAACATCATCAACCTTTGCCCCTGGCAGACATACCCTGGTCCCATTCCATCTATCCTTTTTGCACAATATGTTCCCTGTTTTTCCCTGACAGTACAGTCACCTACAACAACTAGTTCCTTTGGGACCAGTGCATTCTGCCTTGGGGGTTGCGGCTGTGTTGCGTGATCAAGTGCAAGCTCTGGCATTGATGTGGGCAGCTGAGAGCTTGATGGGCCCCTCAATTTAAATCCTTCGAGGGCATCCACCCTGTCCTTCAAGCTCTCGTATAAGCCCATAACAATACTGAGTTGGTGCCTGATTTCCTCACACTCCTTACATTGCGCACACACAAAGACATTCCCCTTGGCAATATCATGTCCTGTTCCTGATTGCTCCACAAACATCAAACAAGCAGTGCATTTCAATAGACTGTGATTCAGAGGACAACCGCCTCCTTCAGTTCTTCCCTGAGCCACAGCACTTCCATTAGTCGAGCCTTTTGCTTTGCTGCTCTGGTCTGAGTCATGATTTCTATTCAAGTTCAATAAAATTCCAGTACAAAATATAACCCTAAACTTATATCCCAATGCAGTTATAACACTACATATATGTATTTCGGTATCGAATATTATCTCCGAGTTACATTATGACTTCCTTATCCCCTGTCAACTTATACGTATTAATTTATGATGTAACATTTGTAAAAACTAGGTCGCTATATTTATTTAGCTTAAAAAAGTACAATTCAATTGACAATGAAATTTAATAAGATTAATAAATTTTACTGATTAATTGATACTACTATACTCGCTATCTAGTGATACTTAGGCTAAAGGTCTGCTTAACTGCATTGCTGTTTCTTTTAATATAATTGGATATTATTATTATTAGTAGTATCATATAAATATAGATCCCATTAGCTCCAGGTGCCTTATTTTCTTTTAGATACAGCAATTTTTCTTTCACTTTCTTCCCAGCGTCACGAAATCATTTTTCTCCCCATTATAACTTGGTGTACTTCTTGTGTTTCCACCCCTAAAATATTTTTTCTGGGTGAGTGCAGATGAAAAATATTTATTTAGTTATTTAGTTTGTCAACAGCCTGAACAGGATCACCAGTAGTTATGCCATTCATATCTAGTGGGCCAATGTGGTTGAATAGGAAGCTATGATTTTTGATTAGCTATATATTCTGTACATGTCTGCAATATGAGTTTGGAGATTATTTGAATCTCATTTACTTACAATAAGCATTGAAAGCTCAATAAAGAAATCTTATACTTATTAAAACTTGTAATTCTTAAGTTTTATTATTTGTTTCTAACTTTCTTTAAATTCTTCTTTAAAGGAATATCTGAGTCACCTGAATAAGAAGTTGAATCTTTTGGACAGTGCCAGCCATGTCAAACAAGATGCAGCCAGTATTTCTAGCAGCAATAGCAACAGCAAGACCTTATCATTTAATTATAACATTACCAAAGACAAATTTGCTAAGCCTTCCATAGCACCCTTGTATTCTAATAAAGGATCACAGAAAATTAAGAAACAGCCAAATAATTCAAAAACATTTGCAGTGCTTCAAAAAGCTGATGCACTCATGGCTAAATATTCTTCAGGTAAATCTACTACTGATGGTAAACAGAATAA